>NW_007728959.1:0-1231 GCF_000696425.1 Galeopterus variegatus
GTCCATGACTGTCTGGAAGCCCTTCAAAATTTCATTCCTTGTCACTCCCCCATTTCCGAAGGCCCTCTGCGTGAGGCTGATTCCACCTGGTTCACGGATGGGTCCTCGTTCAGGAGTGGGTCCAAACATTACGCAGGCTACGCTGTGGTTTCTTTTAACTCAATTATAGAAGCTCAGCCATTACCACCCGGTACCACTAACCAACAAGCTGAACTCATTGCGGCCACCCGGGCCTGTGTCCTGGCAGAAGACAAATCCCTTAACCTATACACAGATTCCAAATACGTTTTCCACATACTTATATCCCATGCAGCAATCTGGAAAGAAAGAGGATTGCTTAACACAAAGGCAGTGCTATAACCAATTCTGCCTTAATAGACAAGCTCCTTGAAGCCTCTCGGCTACCCAAACAGTTAGGGGTCTCCCATTGCAAAGCACATCAAAAGGACAGCTCTCCCATAACTCAAGGTAACCGCTTAGTGGACGAAACGGAGCGATTGGTCGCCACCGAGGGCCGTGACACCCCAGATGCAGCACTCCTTCCTCTCCTACCAGATACCACACACAACCCTGCTCCAACACCAGATAATAAATCTTCTCTTTTCCACCTTCTCCATGATTTATTCCATTCAAACCCTCGAAGTTTAACGCTCTTCCTCCAAACCTTCTTTCCTCTAACCCCAGCTGATAAAACTCTCTTACAGAAAATCTCTCACGATTGCTCCATCTGCCAACGTACCAACCCTAACACTCCCTTAAAAGCCAAACCATATCCCTCACATCAAGCTAGGGGTAATATCCCTGCCGCAGACTGGCAGATCGATTTCACCCACATGCCCCCTGTTAAACGTCAGCAATATCTCCTAGTAATGGTAGATACCTTTTCCGGGTGGATAGAGGCCTTCCCCACCACTAACAAGAAAGCCACCACTGTGGCTTCCATACTCCTCTCCCAGATTATCCCAAGGTTTGGAATGCCCTCTTCCATACAAATGGACAACAGCCCAGAGTTCACTGCTCAAATAATACAAAATTTACCCCAAGCCCTCTCCCTCCCTTGGCCCTTACCCTGTCCTTCCCGGCCCCAGGCCTCAGGAAAAGTTGAGCGCGCCAACAGGGCTCTAAAAGACATCCTCACTAAACTATCTCTGGAACTTCACCTTGACTGGATCCGCCTTTTACCCTTAGCCTTGTTTAAACTCAGGGTCCTCCCAAGAAAACCTTCAAACCT
>NW_007728959.1:1699-2370 GCF_000696425.1 Galeopterus variegatus
AACCCCTATCATCTTCACCAGATAAGCCATTCCAAAAACTCCGCCAGGCTCTGGTCGTGGGCCCTGCTTTACACCTGCCTGATGTCACCAAACCCTTTTCCCTTTACGTACATGAAAGGGACGGACAAGCTCTGGGTGTGTTAGGACAAACATATGGCCCTTCCTTTGCCCCAGTGGCATACTTGTCCAAACAACTAGATCCTACTCTCTGGGGCTGGGCTCCCTATCTTCGTGCCCTGGTTGCTGGGCATCTACTACAGAAAGAGGCTCACAAATTAACATTTGGTACACCCTTAACCATACTCTCGCCTCACCATCTAAAGGACCTCCTCACCTACAAAGCTCTACACTCCCTTTCCCCATCTAGGCTGTTAGGCTTGCTGTCCTCCTTCCTAGAAAATCCTGATATTACCTTTCTCCCGTGTTCGCCTCTAAATCCTGCTACTCTTCTCCCTATTCCCTATCAGCTCAACACCCCAGTCCATGACTGTCTGGAAGCCCTTCAAAATTTCATTCCTTGTCACTCCCCCATTTCCGAAGGCCCTCTGCCTGAGGCTGATTACACCTGGTTCACGGATGGGTCCTCGTTCAGTAGTGGGTCCAAACACTATGCAGGCTACACTGTGGTTTCTTTTAACTCCTCAATTATAGAAGCTCAGCCATTACCATCC
>NW_007728959.1:3027-19900 GCF_000696425.1 Galeopterus variegatus
TCTAACCAAACTTTTAACCAGCTTTTACTTAGGAACTACCAGCTCCTGGCCACCGAGGATCCTGCCCGCTCTTCACCAGATCAGCTAACCCGCTGTTAAAATGGACCTGCCTCATTGATGGTCCCTGTTCCTGGAAGCTTTGGCTGCAGATGCCTGGATGCTCTCCCCTACAGCCTCCTACACACACTGGACTCAACAAATCACCAACCTGTGGCTTCAGGGAACCTTTCTAGAGTTCTCCCCCTTTGAAATTATCTTATTCTCTACCCTCTTTTGGGTCCTGTTACAAAATCCCCAATCTTACCCCAATTCCTCTTCCTCTACTACGCCCGCGTCCAGCAGGAAGTAGCTCGAAGATCACGGCGACCCACTCCCCACAATAGAGGAAAAAGGGAGGAATGTTTCGGCACCATAATGAAGGGGACGCATGGACGAAGGAATCACGCGAGACCCGGGCTAACAGTTCGCCAGAGAAGTTCCGCTTTATTCAAGGACTGCACGTACATTTATAGGGTGCTGTGCTCCGGGGTGGGAGAGAGAGTGGACGGGGCGGTAACTGATTGGACGGGGCTGGGCAGGAGGTGAGCCTTGACCTGTGACTGGCTGAGGTTTGGCGTGGGTCGGCTTGGGTGTTGGTGCCAGCGAGCTTGTTTACTGTGGAGAAGAACCAGGAAGGGCGCCATATTGCTAGGGTGTGTCCCTGTTCAGGGGCCCATGGGGTCCCTACGACCCCCGTGTGGGTCCTGCTAGTCAGAGTGGGGCTTGGGTTGAATTGATAGGAATTTGTAGGACTCCAGTGGCTGCATCACACCTGCAGAGAGTAATTTCTTTGACTTCTTTATTTTCAGATTTCACTGTTAAGAGTTGTTAGTTCAGTAGCATTTGATAGGTGATTAATTTACAGCCCTCTGACAACAGGGTCCCACAGGAGTGGGGCATAGTGTGAGATCAAGGACAGCGGTGGGGCCAGGGTTTGAACTGTGAATGGCGGGCTCTCTAATTTCGTTAGTGTTAGTTTTCATTTATCCCTCACGTACAGTGTGATAGACATTATTACATGTGATTCCAGCCTTAATCTCATTACTCTTCACACCTACTTTAAGAGGTGGGTAATACCAGGGTTGGCAGGTTAGCTGAGTTGGTCAGAGTGAGGTGTTATAACACCAAGGTCGAGGGTTCAGATCCCAGTACCCGCCAGCTGCCAAAAAAAGAAAAGAAAAAAAAAAAAGAGCTAAGTAATGTTAGCTCTGTAACACTGCAATGTTAAGGGACAGTCCACATGACCACCCTCACTCCTGACACTGGCTGTAGAGTCTGGGGGTGCCCCAAATTTGATCATTCTCTGGAAGGACTCGCAGAACTCACTCGCTGTTATACTCATGGTTATGGTTTATAATGGAAAAAGATGCAGATTAAAATCAACCCAGGGAGGGGTGCTTGGGACAGAGTCCAGGAAGGTCCAAACATGGCTTCCAGTCATCCTCTCTGTGGGATTGTGGGGTCATGGGTGGCATCAATGCCCCTGGGAGTGCTGTGTGTCAGCACGCACGGGGCAAGGCCAACCCAGAAGTGCCCTGAGCCTTGGTGTCCAGAGTCTCTCTGGGGTGCTGTCACATGGATCTTGGCTGCTGCCCATGTGGCTGACTCAGCCTCCAGCCCCTCTGGAGGTGGAGCTGACACCATGTGGCCCAAAGCCACCCCTGAGTCACGTTGCTAGACCATCTGGTGTGGCCTGAGGCCCCCAGGTAAATAAGGCTTAGAGATGACCTCCCAGGAGCTGGGGGCAGGGCCAGACTCCTCTTAGGGCAGGTTAAATTCTTCACCGCACAGGACCCACATGGATGACTGGGGTGAAGCGTGTCTCCTCCCATACAAGCCACCCTCCTCCTCCTGCCACCTGGAAGCGAGGTATCCAAAGGGTCCTGGTGGCAGCCTTAGCTTGCAGCTCAATAGGGCCCTTACTCTTTACTTGGCAACAGTATGTTGTTTTTGGGACCATGACCTCCAACCTGCAGAACCAAGAGGTGTGGGCACAGAAAGCCCAAAGCTCCCCATGGGTCTTGGGAATGATGGCAAGTAGGACTCTCTTGTTTCTCCCTGTTGGTTCTAAACAGATGCATCCTTCCTTGGGACACAGCACCACAGAAAGGTCTCTGATATGTGACCTAAGTGCTGAAGTGCCCAGCTGTGCCTAACAATTCCAAATGTCCAAGCAGTGTGGGACATGACCGGGCAGCATGGGATATGATGACAGGGCAGTGTGGGACATGACAGGGCAACGTGGGATGTGACTGACAAGTCTCGGGTAGGCAAAGTGCTCGCAGCTGTTTTTGGCACACAGTAATCAGCTATATATATGTGTGTTTATTAAATAACTCAATAAAAAGCAGGTTATCTGCATGGGAAAAGTATTCTCACTGCTAATGCCTGGTGTGGGGGTAGGGTGATTTCAAAATATTTTTAGTTTCTCTTTTCTGCAACTAGATTTCAAGTCCCATAGCACAGCCATGTGGGTGCCAGCTTACTGGTCTACAGGATAGGGCAGTGGTCTCCTGGTTGAAACCTAACCCTATGTAGACAGAAAAAAGACCAGAGGGGTGGCTGTCCTCAGATGCCTCTCATGCAGACTCACCGCCATGCCCTGCCCAGGCCCAGTGAGGAGGTGCCCCTGGACACTCACCTCAGTGCAAACACCCCTCCCCACCCCCACCCATGTGGGTCACATCTGGGGTGTGAGGACATCCTACTCTCCTCCCAGACCCAGGCCAGCTCCTGGTCTACACTGCTCTGGAACTCCAAGTCCCCTTGCAGATCTGGCTTCCTGTGATTGGGGCTCACTGCTCCTCAGACTGATGGCTGATTCATGAACGGCTGTACCCTCCTGCCACAGGGATCAGCCTTGCTCCTTCTGGAGCCTTCCGTGGTAACTGGGCAAGCTCCAGTCGCATCCCCACAGCAGGGTCCTGGCAGATGTCTCCGCACTTCGTGGTCTTCCTCCCAGGGACATCTGCCAGAAGGAAGTGTAAGCCTGCTTCCAGGACCTGTTTCAGAAGAGGTGTGCTGGACAGCGTCCTTTAGGGGCTTGGAGCCCGTCTCTTCGGATTATTTATTACAAGTGTAGAAAAATACAATTGATGTTTGTATACTGATCTTGTATCCTGAAATATGGCTGGACTACTTTATTAGATACAGTGCTTTTTAAAGTGTATTTCATAGGATATTCTGTGTAAAGGTTCATGTTGTCTGTGGGTAGAGGCAGTCTTACTTTGCTGGTGGGTTGAGTTCTGTTCACTTTCATCGTCAGCTTGCTCTGGCTGGAGCCTCCAGCACGGTGATGCTGGATAGCAGTGGTGACAGCTGACACCCCTGCTGCTGGGCTTAGAGGAAGGCAGCCAGTCTTTCCCCACGAAGTGTGAGGTTAGCTGCGGGTTTTTCATAGATGTCCTTTATCAGGTTGAACTTCTCTTCATAGATGGTTCAGTATTTTATATGAAAACAGTGTTAGATTTTGTCAAATGCTCTTTCTGCAGCTATTAACATTAGAATATGATTTTTGATTTTATTCTACTGATATGGTTCTCCTGATAGTATAATAATCGATTTTCGGATGTTAAACCAACCTCTTTATTCCTGGGGAAAACCTCACTTGTCCATGGTGTATAATTCTTGTTGTATGTTGCCAGCTTCAGTGTATTAGTATTTTATTGAGGATTTTTGGAGGAAGCCCGGGGCGGAAGGCGTGGCCGAGTGGGTGCCCAGACACTTCAGGGCAGGGGGTGGAGCTGGGAAGATGCAGAGCTCCAGGCTAGCGAGGGACGTGCAGTCCTCTGTCACCCCCGGGATATAAAGGAACTGGAGGGATGCTTTTGCTGCAGCTCCCATGTGAGGTAGGGTTGCATTCACCCCACTTTGTTCTCCAGTCTGTGTCTGTCCCCCTCATCCCCCACCCCAAAGCCCCTCCATTGCTGGCCCAATTGCCTCCTTGGGTGGCTGCAGCAGAGGACTGGGCCTCCTTCCCACTGAGACGCATGTCCCATCTGCCTCCCTGGGCGGGGCCTGTGTGGCTTTACCTTTCTTCCACTGTCCCTGGCACTTCTGTCTTTCCTGATGTGTCTTCACCTCACCCCAGCCTGCCCAAATTGTTGCACCTTCCGTAGCTAACGCTGCACACCTACTGTCTGCCTGTGCAGCACCCAGCCAGAGGCACAGAGAAAGGTGAAGTTGGAGGGCCACCTGCATCAGAATCACTTGCTGGGGCTTGATCAAACTGTAGATCCTCGGAGCCCACCTGGCCCTTCTCCAGAATCTTCTCTGGGGTGGAGCCTGGCAGTGGGCATTTTGACAGACTCCCCAGGCATTATTCTTCTACCACAGCTTGAGAGACACTGTGGTGAAGGGCAGTCAGATAGAGGGGAGAGTGACTGATGGCTTCTGCCTGGCTAGGAGCTGTGTGTTTCAAAACTTGGAGGACAGCAGGTTGGATGGAAACCAGACGACCGAGGTGCAGACTCACAAGGGGTAGGAGCGATCTGGGGGCAAAACAGGAGCGGCCATGGCACAGAGTTGTGAAGACACCTTCGTCTCTCCACGTGCTCCTGTGAACCCCATGGCATCCAAGCATGGGGTGGGGGTGGCCCCAGGCGCTGGGAACAGCTGGTGTCTGCACAAGAGGGTTGTCTGCACTCAGGGGAAATCACGCATTTGTTCCTTTAAGAAATGCAGACTGAGTGTCAACCCCATGTCACCCACTGTGATGCAGGCCAGGCTGAGTTCACATCCCGCGGAGAAGCAGCTCTGGAGCACATCGTGCTCCACATAGAGTCCCTGTGGCTTCCTGGGACTGTCCCAGGGGGCGGTGTTCTGACACATTGCAGGACCTCTCTGTATTTGGTGTTTCCTATGCTTGGTTCCTGATGTGGATTATGCTGGAACATGAACTCTGGGAGGCCGAGGTCCCTTGCTTTGAGCCTGCTGTGTCTGCCTCCTTGTCTTCAGGGCATCTTGAAGGTGGCAAGCACCCTGTCCTCTGCTGTCCTAAGCCATTTAATCAGTACCCTGCTGAGGACTGCATTACGGCAGGCCAGACCAGGGCCGCTCCGTCCACGGGTAGCTATGCCACACCACTGATCTGGTCTTCACACCTTGCATCTTGCTGCCTTTTTCTAGACTGTCTTTGAAATGTAACACACACTCCACCCCACCCAAGCCCTACCACATAGGCAGTAAATTGCATCCACCTCCACGTCCTCGGAGAACCTGCCTTCCTGTCTCCCCCACACAAGGCACCACCAGATCTTGGTCTTTATCGGGCCTTTGATTCTTATTCTAAACAGCTTATTTGATGCATATAACTGTTTAGTCTTTATTTGTTTTTTAAACTTTATACAGAGTACACCATGCTACGTGTAATCTGATATTTGCTCTTCTTAGTTCAAGGCCTGTTGTCACTCAGTTCTCATGCTGGTCACCTCGTTACCGTGCGTGCCTGCAATAGCTCACCTCCGCGCTGTTGACATTCGGCTGTGTGGGTGCAGCACACTTTAACATTCTTCTGACAACAGGCGTTTGGGGTGTTGTTTCCCCACTTTTCTTTTTTTCTTTTACACACAGTGCTGTCACTAACACCATGTCCTAGGACTAGAGTGGCTGCACCAGAGGACATGTTGATGCTGGTGCTGCAGATGAGGCCACCTGCTTTCTAAGGTAGTTGCACCCATTCACAGTCCCCCTGGCTGTGACCACAGCAGCCGGGCTGCACGTTCCATTACTGCCAGAGGGTGATGGGCCAGCTGAATTGGGGTGGCTGGGTCATGGGCCGAGGTGTGGGCTGCCTCCCAGAGCTAGGGGAAGGAACCTGAGAACCTTTCAGAGTACTTCGGGGTATAAGCTTAGTCGCTGGGGCTGGGGCCAGGAAGGACCAGGGACAGAGTGTGCGGGGCCAAGACCCACAGACGCAGGGGCAAGGACAGTTGTGCTCTGGCAGGAGGGCTGTCCCAGCCGTGCTCACAGGGGTTCCTGAGAGAAAGCGCCCAGGGCACGCCTCAGCTGATGATCTCCTCTTCCTCAACAGTGCACCTTTGGAATGTCGACCGTCATCAAGGACATCCTGTCCTGGCCTTGCCCTGTGACACTGACACACTCACAGCCAGGGAGAGGAGAACATAAGGGTGGGGGCCCCTTCTGGAACAGAGTGCCCTCTGCCTGCCCCTCGCTGCTCCCCTTGGGGGTTGGCTGGGCCCTCACCCTGTGGCTCTGAGCTGGAGGAAATATCCCAGGTTGGTGCTTGTCACACCTTCTCCTCCCCCAGAGGCAGACTCCAGGGAGGGTGGCCAGACCTCTGGGGCAGGGAGAGGGCAAGGTGGTGGCAGGGGCTTTAGAAATGCCACCTCAACTCCTTGTCAGTGTGGCAACATGGGTAAGGCATTGCAGATGTGATTTTTAGAGGCTAATTCACGGTGTCAAGGTAAGGGGATCTGGGAGGCCAGAGAACTCAGGACAAGGCCAGGGTGTTTGGTGCTGGCACTTCCAAGCTTTAGCCTTGTCCCGTAGTCCCCTCTGAACAGGAGAGGCTGGTTCTGACTGACCCATACCCCCAGCCTCCTTGTGGGTGGGCTGAGTGGGGACATGAAAAACTGGCACATGGCCACAGGCCTAGAAACTCCCAAGAACAGACTAGGATTGGCCAAGAGGTGGGGGTGGGAGGGTGCACACAGGCAGGGCCTGGCAGCAGGAGGGGTGTCTGGCGTAGCCTGGGTGTGTTGCACCACCGCACCAAGGCCGGGCTGTGGAGCCAGCTTGCGTCACCCTGCCCAAGGCCAGCTCCCGTCTCACTCAGGCTGTAGCATGCTGCAGATGCGGCGTCCACTGTGGCTGGCTGAAGGGGCCAGGCAGCTCCTACACACCACCCCCAGCCAGAGAGTCCCCAGGGAAGATGGGCAGTGAGAAAGGACCAAATTAAAGTGAAACAGAAAATAACCATCCGATCTTGCCCCTCCTCTGCTGAACCCCTCACCACACTCTCCTGGCCTCTGGAGCTGGACCCAGCCCCCCTAGCCACACCTCTCTCCCCTGCTGTCCACTCCCGGCAGGGCCCGTTCTCCTGTCCCCTCTGTCCGGAAGCCTCTTCCCTGTGCACTGCACTGGTGGCCACCTCCTTCTGCCCCTTCAGATCTGGTGGACGTATGACTCCCCAGCAATTCTCCATCTCAGACTTCTGGCTCCCTATGTGGCCCTTACTTCAGTTGTAATGAATCAATTACAGGTGAGACGACTGGATTCACACATGTGCACCGTAATGGTGTGAGCAGGTTACACTCGGGGATTCTACAACCCTGTGTGGTATGAGAAGCACATCCTCTCTGCGTCCGTGCTGCCCTGGGGACACAGAGCTGTGTGAGCAGCGGGAAGAGAAAGGGCCCCTTCCTCCAGGCTGGCCCGGGGACTCCAGCTCCACTGTCCTCTTGGTTGGTGCTCTGGCACAGGGTCCAACCTGCATTAATATTCCCAGCCGCCCCATTCCCAAGGGCATCAGGAGTCCTGTTATCCTCTCCTCTGGCCAGGTACCTGCTCCAAAGCGGATGCTAAGTGGATACCACTTGCAGGAAGGATGGACAGACCAGGTCAGATGGCCTCCAGGCTGGGAGTCAGTAACTGCTTGTGGGCAGCCTCATCCAGGAATGGGTCACGCAGGCTCAGGGCAGAGGCAGCATGGGTGCCCCTTCCCGGATGCCCCTTCCCGGGTGTCCAGCCTGATGCCCCTCAGACTTTTGTTGGCCCCACTGGTGTCTCCTTCAAGCTCTGATCTCAGAGGTTGGAACTGTGAGCAGGAAGAGCAGAGGCAGACCCCCTGCAGAGAATAAGTCAATTTATGCAGGTCTTCCAGCACAAGAAAGGCCCACAGCCACGCGGAAGGTGCTGCCCCCTGGAGCAGTGGCTGCTCAACTTCAGCCTCGGGACACTAGGGCCAGGCCTTGCAGGGCATATCTGAAGAGTGCTGAGGAGCAGACTCTGGGGTCCCTCCGACTCTCTGGGGAGCCTTAGTCATGTGACAGAACATCCTGGGCCTCAGTTTTCTCCTGTGAAAACAGGAACAATGACAGAAATGCCCACTTTGTGGGGCTGCTGCCAGCTTTGGTGTGATGACATGGGAATGAAGCCACGGAGCAGCCCTCCCATGGTCAGTGCTGGCTGTGGCCTGCTGCTGAGTTTGCGGGACAGTGTGGGCCCCTGGCAAGCCATCCCCAACTCAGGCTTCATCACCCCCCATTTCCCTGAGTGATGTATCTGAACCACAGATATATACTTTGGGGGAAAAGGTGGGTGTGAGCATGTGCACAGGGCTTCTGAATGGGGCAAGGAGGAACCCCGGTAAGCTGCAGCTCTCACCTTCTGCCTGAGCGTGGCTCCCGGCACCCAGCCCCCTTTGGTGACCGCTGGACAGGCAAGGACAGCCAAGGCCAGCCAAGACCTGGCCTTGGACACATCAGTGCTTCTTTCTCCCTACACTTATGACGCAGGACTCACTGAACTGCCCCCAAGGTACAAAAGCCCCTCCTTGCGGGGACCCCTGCTGGCTCACATCTCCACTCCGAGCACCTGGCATAAGGCCCAGGAAGAGAAGACACACACGCATGTGGGTCAAAATGATTAATGCAAACTCCTTCCCCTTCTTCCTGTCTGGACCTTGGGAGAAAGAGATGAGTAATCCAGAGCCTAACTCCTTGTTTCCAGTCCAGCATGTAAGGAACTTGGAATCTGTTACTTCATCCTATTAACAAATAAAAAGCAGAAAAAAACTGAAATCAGCAAGTCTTAGATCATGAGAGAAGTGAGGCCACGGCAAACACTGGCCCCCAAGTTGCAGAGACAGATGGGAAAACACAGAGAATCACAATTTACCAGGCAGAAACCTCCATGGGAGGAAAGAAATGGAAAACCTGAAGCATAACGGAAGTTTCTGGAGGCTCAGTGTGGACAAGTCTCAGAGATTCAGACTCTAGGAACCCAGCCATGGGGGCAGGCCTCATTTTTGTGAGTTTTACTTCCAGGAACTCTACCAGGTTCTCACAGTGAATAACAGAGAAAAAGTCCTCTCCTACCTCAGGCAGCAGGAAAAGAAAAATAACTACTTTGAAGTATGTCAGAGTATTCTGTTCTTAACAAGGCCAGCCCTAAGGAGAAACCATTTTACCAGAACCTTACCTGCCCGGGTTCTATCAAAGCTAACTTACCTGGCAGAAGGGAACTACCCATGAAAACTTCTAAGCTGCGCTATCTGCTTTTGTAAATGGGCTTGCTCTAACTTAGCAACAGTGAAGCCATCTTAGAAGCTGTTACAGCAAGACACACCTTGCCCCCCTCCCCCGGGCCAGCTAGACACACAGGATGTTCTGCTAGCTTGCAAGAGCTGAAAGATGTAGGTTGCGGTAGAACATAAAAGTTTCCACATAAGCATGTTCTCTAAGGAACCTCTGGGTAGGGGTCTTATCACACCTGGGTAAGTGGGGCAAGAAGTGTGGTTGCTTGAGGAGGGGGCCTCTGAGAATTGGCCTACTTCTCCCCTACACAGGAAGAGCTCAGAGCTGACAGCCTGTGGTTTTCTTGCTAACACAGGCACAGGCTTGTAACCACAGAGCTATGAGGTACAGAAGTACTTAGTTGATTTTATGTCTCTACATAGCTAAGTCAAACCAGCAGATGGCCAAGTGTTCATCAGTAAAGAAGTCAGAAAGGAAATCACCTAGAAACGGATGGGTGCCAACCAATGAGCTTTAAGGTCACTTAAGTTAGCCAATAAACACTGCTTATTACTTTATCTCCTGGCTGTCAGAAAAGTTGCCCCAGAAAAATGTATAAAAAGACAACAAAAAAGCCTAATGGGGTCTCACCCCAGCTTGGTGGTGAGAACCCAATGAAGCTGGGGTGAGACCCCAATGCGTTGGAAATAATAAACCTCTTGCTAATTGCATTGCTCATGGTCTTGTGGTCTCTTTGAGGCAAGTTTTCCCGTTCTATGTAAGTCGGGATTTTATCCAAAATCTTACATACTTTGGGGGCTCATCTGGGATCTGACTCGCTCTCCCAGGGATCAAAAGACTGAGGAGCAGAGGAACACCTGGGCAGCAGGTACCGTGGTTGTTTGTTTCATTGTTGTGTTCTTATTCGCGTCTCTGTTGTCTGTGATTCAGTTTCAATTTCACTGGGGCTCAGAGGAGGGCTGTCGGTTTGGTTTCCTTGGGCCCGAGTCCCAGGGTGTCAGTCTGTTTTCTTGGGTTTGAGTCCCAGGATCTGGGCTCCAGGTGGGGCCATCTGGTGTGGTCTTGCGGTGGGACAGACGTGTCGGCACACTGTAGCCACAAATCATGGAGGACGCTCCCGATTGTTCTGGGGAGGGTAAAAATAGGGAGGCCTCTTGGTCAGAGACCCCTCCTGAGCCCTCTACTGTTTTCGTGGGTTCAAGTCCCGCGGTCTGGGCTCCAAGTGGAGCCATCTGGTCTGAAGGAGGTGAACGAGTTCACCTCCATGGGAGGTCTCTAAGACAGAGACCCCTCCCGAGTTCTCTGATTATCCGGCTGTTGCGTCTGTGGCAGGGGCACGTCGGTGTGTTTGTTTGTTTGTGTTTGTCTGGTTGCGTGTGTGCTGGGACTGACAACTTATTGGGGTGACATGGGACAGGCAGTTTCAACTCCTTTGGATCTGACTCTGAGACATTGGACTGATGTTAAAACTAGGGCTCATAACCTCTCTGTTCAAGTTTAAAAAAATAAGTGGATAACCCTATGCTCATCAGAGTGGCCAACTTTCCAACTTGGGTGGCCCACTGAAGGTTCTTTTTCCCTGCCGCTGATTGTGGCAGTTAAAAGCAGGATTTTTGATTCTTCCTCTAACGGGCATCCTGACCAGGTCCCATACATTGTTGTGTGGGAAGACTTGGTCACAGACCCACCTCTGTGGGTTCGGCCCTTCCTCCCATTAACAGGTCTGACGGCAGTGTTTGCCCTCAAGGAAGACAAAGAAAAACCTCCTGTACTGCAGGATGCAAATCCAGATCTTCTCCTCTTGGACTCCCCTCCTCCTTACCCCCCCAGCTCTTCGTTCACAGGCCGTCAGCCCCGACAGCTGAGGTGCAAAGTTCCGGACCAGCCCAAGGAACTCGCAGTTGGCGGGCAGGCTCACCAGATGCTGTCCCCATATTTCCTCTTAGGGCATACGGCCCCCCAGATGAGGATGGCAACCAGCCCCTGCAGTATTGGCCTTTCTCCTCCTCTGATCTTTACAATTGGAAATCTCAAAACCCCCCTTTCTCTGAACACCCCCAGGGACTCACTAACCTTGTAGAATCCCTCCTTTTCACCCATCAGCCCACATGGGATGATTGTCAGCAGCTCCTCCAGGTCCTGTTCACTATTGAAGAAAGACAGCGGATCCTCCTGGAGAGCAAAAAACATGTTCCAGGGCCTGACGGCAGGTCCACCCTCCTCCCTGATGTCATCGAGGCTGGGTTCCCTCTAACTCGGCCTCACTGGGATTTCAACTCTGCAGAAGGTAGGGAGCACCTGAAAGTTTACCACCAGGCTCTAATGGCAGGTCTCCGCGGGGCAGCTAAGCGCCCCACCAATTTGGCTAAGGTAAGAGAAGTGACCCAGGAACCCAATGAGTCTCCGTCAACATTTTTGGAGAAACTCATGGAGGCATTCCACCGGTTTACTCCCTATGATCCTAGCAGTGAGGAACATAAGGCTACAGTAACAGTTGCCCTCATTGATCAGTCCTGTAAGGACATAAAAAAAAAAAGTTACAAAAACTAGAAGGATTACAAGATAAAACCCTCAGAGAGTTAGTACAGATAGCTGAAAAAGTCTATTTTAACAGAAAGTCAAAAAAAAAAAATGAGAGAAAGAAAGAGCCAAAAACACAAAAAGCCAGAGAGATTAAAAAAAAAAAAAAAAAAAAAAAAAACCCAAAAAAAAAATTTTCCGCCAAAAAAGAAATTTTCGCAAATTCCTGACCACTGTAGTCAGAAAAGCCAGAGAACCCAGGGAGACAGTACCTGGCAACAAAAAGGACTCCCTAGCTAAGGACCAATGTGCCTATTGCAAAGAGTAAGGCCACTGGTTCCGGAATTGCCCCAAGATGGGAAACAAGAAGCCCCAGACCCCCAAAGTCCTAGCCCTGCAAGAAGACAGCGACTAGGGGGGTGAGGGTTCAGGCCCCCTCCCCGAACCCAGGGTAACATTAATGGTGGAGGGGAAACCTACCCAATTCATGGTAGACACAGGAGCTGAACATTCAGTACTTTTACAAGCTGGAGGACCCCTCCTCCCCAAAAAATCATGGGTACAAGGGGCCACTGGAAATAAACAATATTCATGGACTACCCAAAGAACGGTGGATCTTGGCGTGGGCCGGGTATCCCACTTGATCGTTGTCATTCCAAAGTGCCCTTACCCACTGTTAGGAAGAGATCTCCTAACTAAGATGGGTGCCCAAATTCACTTTAGTCCTGAGGGATCTCAGGTGTTAAATCAACAGGGAAAGCCTCTCCAAGTACTGACTCTAAGACTAAAGGATGAGTACCAGCTGTTTAAACAGCAAAAACAAGAGACCGGGCAAATGGACTGGTGGCTAAGCCAATATCCATAGGCATGGGCTGAGACAGCGGGAATTGGAAAGGCTAAAAACAGACCCCGTCTACATAGAGCTAAAAGCTCAAGCTAGTCCCATAGCAGTCCGGCAGTACCCAATGTCCCGGGAGACACGAGAAGGCATCAAGCCTCACATGACGCGCTTGCTCCAGCTGGGGGTCTTACGGAAGTGCCAGTCTGCTTGGAACACTCCCTTGCTGCCGGTCCACAAGCCCGGTACGAACGACTACCAGCCAGTCCAAGATCTCCGAGAGGTAAATAAGCTTGTGGCCGATCTCCATGCCACCGTTCCTAATCCTTACAATCTTTTAAGTTCTCTACCTCCAGACAGGACCTGGTACACAGTACTAGACCTCAAAGATACATTCTTCTGCTTGCCGTTGGCTCCGAAGAGTCAAGATTGCTTCGCCTTTGAGTGGAGAGATGCAGAGGCTGGTCTGACGGGACAACTCACCTGGACCCGTTTGCCTCAAGGATTTAAAAATTCTCCTACTATATTTGATGAGGTTCTCCTACTATATTTGATGAGGTCTCCTACTATATTTGATGAGGCCCTCCACCAGGACTTGGCCGTGTTCCGGGCCTCCAACCCCCAGGTAACTCTGTTACAGTATGTAGATGACCTCCTCCTGGCAGCAGCTGACAAGAATCTATGCCTGGAAGGAACGAAGTGTCTCCTAACACAGCTGGGAGAACTGGGCTACCGCGCCTCTGCCAAGAAGGCCCAAATCTGTAAACAACAGGTTAGTTACCTGGGGTACCTTCTCAAAGATGGGAAAAGGTGGTTGTCAGAGGCCAGGAAAGAAACAGTGTTTCACCTACCGCCACCCTCTAACCAGAGGCAAGTCAGAGAATTTCTGGGCACTGCTGGGTTTTGTCGCCTGTGGATACCCGGTTTTGCTGAAATGGCAGCCCCCTTATATCCCCTCACTAAAACCTGCCAGCCCTTCAGATGGGAAGAGAAAGAACAACAGGCATTTAATAATATCAAAACAGCCTTAATGTCTGCACCAGCCTTGGGACTTCCTGACGTAACCAAACCCTTCCACCTGTATGTGACAGAGAACAGGGGGATTGCAAAGGGGGTGCTAACCCAAAGACTGGGACCTTGGAACAGACCAGTGGCCTATCTATCCAAAAAGCTAGACTCAGTTGCCTCGGGGTGGCCAGCTTGCCTGAGAATCGTGGCTGCAGTTGCAATTCTAGTAAAAGATGCTGATAAATTGACTATGAGACAAAACTTGGTGATCTCAGCGCCTCATGCCTTAGAAAATGTTGTCCGCCAGTCTCCCGACCACTGGCTCTCCAACGCACGCATGACTCATTATCAGACTTTGTTATTAAACCTAGATTGAATAACCTTTGCTCCACCAACAAGCCTAAATTTAGCCTCACTGTTGCGGGACCCAGACCTCGACCCGCCCATCCATGATAGCCAACAAGTGCTTGCAGAAACCCACAGGTGAAGAAAAGACTTGTCAGATCAGCCTCTACCAGATGCTGAGGCCACTTGGTTCACAGATGGCAGCAGCTTCCTGGAAAATGGAGAGAAGAAAGCCAGGGCAGTGGTGGTGGATGGCCAGAAACTGATATGGGCTCAGGCTTTGCCTGCCGGGACATCTGCCCAGAAAGCGGAACTCATCGCTCTCACAAAAGCCCTGGAACTAAGGAAAAATAAAAAGATCAACATCTACACGGCAGCAGGTGTGCCTTTGCCACTGCCCATGTGCACGGGGCAATATACAAACAGCGAGGTCTTTTGACTTAAGGAAAAAAAAAAATCAAAAACAAGGCAGAGATTATAGCCCTGCTGAAGGCCGTCCTAGGACCACTGAAAGTGAGTATCATACATTGCCCGGGACACCAGAAAGGAAACTCCCCAATTGCGAAGGGAAACAAGCTGGCCAACTCTGAGGCTAGAGCGGCCGCCCGCGGGTCCTCGGCTGTACTGCTGGTGAGTGTCCCTGAGCCAGAAGGGCCCAAATGCCAACCATTATTCTGGTACTCAACTGAGGACATAGCAGAAATGTCCAAAGATTCCAGTAATTATTCTGACCCGAGCACTGGCCACTGGCACACAGCCACAAATAAGCTTATTATGCCACAAAAACAAGCACAGGCCATGCTTAAGCAGATGCATCAGTGGACCCACCTGGGGACAGACAAGATGATTCAGACTGTTAAAAAGACTAAATACCATGTCCTAGGGCTTAGACGACTGGTTGAGCAGATAGTCAAAAATTGTAAACCCTGCCAAAAAGTAAATGTATGCAAGAGTGCCACTGAACCTGGCAAAAGACCCAGGGGAGACCGACCAGGACTATACTGGAAAGTAGATTTTACTGAAATCAAGCCTGGTAAATATGGTTATAAGTATCTCCTAGTCTTCGTAGACACCTTTTCAGGATGGGTGGAAGCATTCCCAACAAAACAAGAGACTGCCTCCATTGTGGTCAAGAAATCCTGAAAGAAATCTTTCCACGCCTCGGAGTGCCTAAGGTAATCGGATCTGACAATGGGCCTGCCTTCGTTGCCCAGGTAAGTCAGGGAGTGGCCAGGTTCTTGGGGACCACTTGGAAATTACATTGTGCATACAGGCCCCAAAGTTCAAGACAGGTAAAAAGGATAAATAGAACCCTAAAAGAGACACTGACCAAATTAACCATGGAGACTGGCGCAAACTGGGTGGTCCTCCTTCCTCTGGCCTTGTTTAGGGTCAGGAATACTCCCTCCCGGCTTAACCCCCTTTGAAATTCTCTATGGTGCCCCAGCACCCTTAACCTTGCTGGCAGACACAGTTGCCCCTACAACTTTTGGGCTCCGGTCTGCATGCCGCCATAACTATGATTTATATGCTAGGTTAAAAAGGCTACAAGAAGTACAGAAGGCTGTCTGGGACCCCTGATGTCTCTCACCAGTTCCAGGTTGGGGACTCTGTCTACGTGAGGCACCACCACACTAAAGCCTCGCTGGAAAGGACCTTACCTGGTGCTCCTGACAACCCCGACAGCTGTCAAGGTGGACGGGATTTCTACCTAAATCCATGCCTCACACGTGAAGCCAGTCCCACCCGGAGACCACAACACAGACGACGGCACCACCTGGAAAGTCCACACTTCTAAGGACAATCCCTTACAGTTAAAAATCACCCAGTCACCCGGAAAACTGTAAGATAAAAATTCATGTATTTCTGCTTTGCTTTGTTGTCTCCCTCCAGAGTTTTAAAGCTTATAGCCCCCATGTCCCCCCAAACCTCACTTGGTATGTTATTAATGGGGTAGGGGACATCGTCTGAAGTCAGTCCAAAGTAACTCCAGAACACTGGTAGCCTGACTTATTTCCAGATGTATGTAAGCTCACCTTGTCAGCAGTTACAAAAATAAAAACCTGTGTAAGAACAGTTCCCCCTTCCCACAGCTATCTGTGCAACCAGACCCTAGATGTAACCCAGTGGTCTAATAACTTGTATCTAGTGCCCCCCCCCAAAAGGTGGTGGGCCTGCTCTACCGGGATTACACCCTGTGTAAACCTGCAAGTCCTAAATTTTACCAGAGACTACTGTGTCTTAATCCAGTTAATGCCTAGAATTGCTTATTACCCTTACAAGAGTTTGCTAGCCAGCTGGGACTTCAAAGGCCGCCCTACTACAAGAGAGCCCCACCCTACTAAAAGAGAGCCCCTAAACATCACGCTCTCGGTCCTCTTAGACTTAGGACTAAAAACAGCCAGGGTGGCCACAGGAGCCTCAACTCTAGTAATTCATCATCAAAATTTCCAAGGGTTGCAAGCAGCCATAGATCAGAGAGTTGGTTTGAATCCTGGTTTAATGCTTCCCCGTGGCTCACCACCCTGATATCCACCTTGCTCGGGCTTCTAATAATTATAATGTTACTGTTAACTTTTGGTCCATGTATTCTAAACCATGTACTGAACTTTGTTAGAAAATGTATAAACACTGTTCAGATCATGATGCTAAAACAGCAATACCAGGCCCTAGGCCAACAGGAAACTGAAATTTTATGATTAAAATTTGTACATAGAACAGAGGGAAATGAAAACTTCTAACCTGCGCTATCTGCTTTTGTAAACAGGCTTGCTCTAACTTAAGAACAGTGAAGCCATCTTAAAAGCTGTTACAGCAAGACACACCTTGCCCCCCTCCCCCGGGCGAGCTAGATACACAGGATGTTCTGCTAGCTTGCAAGAGCTGAGAAATGTAGGTTGCGGTA
>NW_007728959.1:20900-41880 GCF_000696425.1 Galeopterus variegatus
TTCCACATAAGCATGTTCTCTAAGGAACCTCTGGGTAGGGGTCTTATCACACCTGGGTAAGTGGGGCAAGAAGTGTGGTTGCTTGAGGAGGGGGCCTCTGAGAATTGGCCTACTTCTCCCCTACACAGGAAGAGCTCAGAGCTGACAGCCTGTGGTTTTCTTGCTAACACAGGCACAGGCTTGTCACCACAGAGCTATGAGGTACAGAAGTACTTAGTTGATTTTATGTCTCTACATAGCTAAGTCAAATCAGCAGATGGCCAAGTGTTCATCAGTAAAGAAGTCAGAAAGGAAATCACCTAGAAACGGATGGGTGCCAACCAATGAGCTTTAAGGTTACTTAAGTTAGCCAATAAACACTGCTTATTACTTTATCTCCTGGCTGTCAGAAAAGTTGCCCTAGAAAAATGTATAAAAAGACAACAAAAAAGCCTAACAGGGTCTCACCCCAGCTTGGCGGTGAGAACCCAACGTGTTGGAAATAATAAACCTCTTGCTAATTGCATTGCTCATGGTCTTGTGGTCTCTTTGAGGCGAGTTTTCCTGTTCTATGTAAGTCGGGATTTTATCCCAAATCTTACACCCAATCCAGCCCTCTAGCCTTCCACATGTGGAAAGGGAACACACAGCTCTAGCCCTATAGTCATATTGTCTCAATGAGGTGGGAGAAAAATGGAAGAGCACTCATGACATTCACAGCTTGGAGCACAAGCTAACTAAAAGACTCACACCTAGTCACGGGATGACAGAAGGCTTCCCCGCCCCACACCTCTCCAACACATCACTAAGGGCCCATTTGCAGCAGTTGCTTTTACTCAGTACATTATGTACGGCTTTCAACAGAAAATTACAAGGCATAGTAAGTGGGGAAAAAACAAAACAAAACAAAACAAAACAAAGCTTGAAGAGACAGAGCATCAGAACCAAACTCAGATATGGCAGGGGGCTAGAATGATCAGCTGGGAATTTTAAACAATGATAATTAATATACTAAGGGCTCTCATAGAAAAAGTAGATGACATGCAAGGACAGATGGAAATGTAAACAGAAAGATGGAAATTCTAAGAATAAATAAAAAAGAAATGCTAGAGATCAAAAACACTAACGAAAATGAAGAATGCCTTTGATTGGCTAATTAGCAGATTGGAAGCACTTGAGGAAACAATCATCAGGAGAAACTCCAAAAACTGAAAAGCAAAGAGAAAAAATACTGAAGAGAATGGAACAGAATATCCAAGAACTGTGGAACAACTACAAACGGTATAACACACACATAATGGGGACATCAGAAGGACAATAGAGAGAGAAAGGAACAAAGGAAATATTAGAATCAACAATGATTAATGTCAGACACCAAACCACAGATGCCCTCCCTCCACAATGACACGAGGCATTTCATACCCAAACTGCAGAAAAGTAAGGATTGAAAAAAAAATCAGAAGGGAGAAAAACAGAAAGAAACTGGAGGAACAAACACCTTACCTACACAGGAGCAAGGTAAGGATGACATCCGACTTCCTCAGAAACCACACAAACAAGAAGAGACTGAAGCAGAACACTTAACGTGTTGAGAGAAGCTAGAATTCTGTATCTTGTGACATTGTCCTTCAAAGTAGAGGAGAAATACAGAGTTTCTCAGATTAAACAAAGATTGAGGAAATTTGTTGCCAGTAGGCCTGCCTTGCTAGAACGTTAATTTTTTTTTTTTTTTTTTTTGTCAGAGAGAAGGAAAATAATACAGGTCAGAAACTCTGAAAAAAGGAGTTTCTAAAAAAGGAGGAATGTTACAGAAGGAGTAAGTGAAGGTAAAATAAATCTTTTATTTTTCTTACTCTTTATTGAGCACACTGTACTTAATGATTCTATCTTTTGTACAAGTGAGATGATTGACAGCAATAATACAAGGGATGGGATTAGAAATACTTTGTTATTATAAGGTACTTGCACTGCATGCATAGTGTTACTTGAAAGTGGACTTGGATTAGTTGTAAATGTACATTTCAAACTCTACAGCAATCACTAAAAAAAGTAAAAAGAAAAGGCATAATCAATATGCTAAGAAAGGAGAGAAAATGGAGTTATATAAAATACCCAGTTAAAACCACAAAAGACTGAAAGAGGAAAAACAAAAATGAGAACAAAGAATATAGGCACTGAATAAAAAAAAGTAACAAATATGGTGAATATTTATCCAACTATATCAATAAGCACTTTATTTTTTATCTGTATATCTGTTTTAACAACTGATACTTTTTTTTTGATTTAGAGTGAGTATGTACAGATTTAACTTAATACACAAGGCATTTTTGTATAAGGGTGGTTTTCTTCATATTCTTTAGAGAGAATATAACGAATATACATATTCTCTTTTACATTTCTTATAAAATATTTGAGACTTACAAAGTGTGTAGATAATATGATATGCCCCTCTATACCTCCCCCAACTTAAGAAATAAAACATTACAAATACAGTCGAAGCCCCCATGTACCCATCTCCTTTTAGGTGGAGATTTCACCCCTAGTAAGCTTAGCCATAAAGGAGAGAGAATGGTTTATGAAAGAAACACCATATTGTATGCATGTAATAGACAACACAAGTGTAAATGGGCAAAATTCTTACTGAATAAAATGTTTGGATGTTTCAAAGTGATATATGAAAAAGATAAGACAGCTGAAAATGCCTTTGTCCAGCACTTGTGTTTTACAATTACAAATTTGGACCTGGAAAGCCTGTAACTTTTAGAAAATAACACAGGTAGTTTGGAGCAGAGATGAGATGAGGAATCAGGTCAATATCACTTTAAACATCACTGGTCTAAATATACCAATTAAAAGACAGAGATTGTCAGAGTGGATTAAAAAAACAAGACTCACCCATACATTGCATATACAAACCCATTTTAAATATAAAGATATATAGATTAAAAGTAAAGGGATGAAGACAGATATACCACAGTAACACTAATAAAAAGAAATCTGGAGTAGCTATATTAATTTTAGAGCAGACTTCAGAGCAAGAAAAATTATTAAGGTTACAGAGGGGACTGCATAATGACAGAGGGGTCAATTCTCCAAAAAGACATCATAATCCTTAATGTGTATGTGCCTAACCACAGAACATCAAAATGCATAAAGCAAAAACTGATAGAACTGCAAGGAGAAATAGATAAATCCACAGTTTTAGTTGGAAACTCCAGTTTTCCTCTATCATAAATGAACACATCCAGAAGGCAAAAAATTAGTAAGAAAATAGTCAAACTCAACAGCACCATCCATAAAACTGAATAAAATTGACATCTGTAGACTACTTTATGTAACAACAGCAGAACACATTCTTCTCAAGAACATTCACCAAGGTAGACTCCATTTTGGGCCATAAACACACCTTACTACATTTATTTTATTTATTTATTAAATTTTTTTTTATTGAATCAAAATTGATTGTACATATTTTTGGGGTTCAACATTGAGATCTGTTGATCAAACCAATATTACTAGCATATATATTGTTACAAATTGTAATTATTCTTTATGCCCCTTGTCCAATCCCTCCCTATCCCCTTTTCCCTCCCCCTCCCAACTCTAATTACTCTATATTTCTTCTCTCCCTCTGAAAGAACAATGGTTACTCTGTTGATTTGCTGCCCAAATGATCTGTCCAATGCTGAGAGGCGTGATCAGGTCCCCCAATACTTTCATTGAGCAGATGCCTCTTCCATCACTCTGAAATGGGCTCTTTGGAGAGAGACATCCTCCTCCTTTCTTTATCTCTGCTGATTACTCTCCTTGTGTCAACGCACTCCAGTGGCTGGCAGACCACCTGTGTGGTGATTGTGGCAACTAGCCACCTTTGCAGAAGCCATGGTTATCATGGTGGCTGTGGTGGGCCACCCACATGGAGGTGATGTTTTTGGCATGCTCCTTGGTGCTGGTGGTGTGCCTGGTTGTGGAGAGTGTCCGATTCCCAGATCCATGCCCCAGGTCCCTGAGTGGGTCCCAAGGTGCTGGCATGGTATGCCTGGTTGTGGGAGGGGGGGTCCAGTCCCCTTCTCCATGCCTCGGGTTGCCAGGTGGGTCCCGAGGTGCTGGCGTGGTGTGCCTGGTTGGGAGGTGGGTCCGGTCCCCTTCTCCATGCCCCAGATCCCTGGGTGCATCCTGAGGTGCTGGCATGGTGTGCCTGGTTGGGAGGTGGGTCCAGTCCCCTTCTCCATGCCCTGGGTCCCTGGATGGGTCCCAAGGCGCTGGCACGGTGAGCCTGGTTGTGGGAGGAGCACCTTACTACATTTAAAAGAATAGAAATCATGTAATGTATGCTCTCACATCAAAATGCAATTAAACTATAAATCAATAATGGAAAGATAGCTGGAAAATCCAAAAATACTTGGAAAGTAAAGAACAAACTTCTAAGTAACACATGAATCAAAGAAGAAATCTCAATCTCAAGAGAAACTTTGAAGTATTTTGAACTAAGTAATTGAAAATTAAAATGGAACTTAACAAAATTTGTGGCATGTGGCAAAAGCAGGGATTTGAGGAAAATTTATAGCATTGAATGTATATTTTAGAAAAGGAGAAAGACCTAAAATCGACAATCTAACACTCCACTTTAGGAAAATAAAAAAAAAGAGCAAATTAACCCCAAAATAAGGAGAATAAAAGAAATAATAAAAATTAGAGCAGAAATCAATGCAATTGAAAACAAGAAATCAATAGAGAAAGTTACTAAAAAAATCAAATCTGGTCAATTGAAAGAATCAATAAAATTGACAAGCCTCTGGCCAGGCTTACTAAGAGAAAAGAGAGAAGATACAAATTACAAATATCAGAAATAAAAGTGGGAATATCACTATAATTTTTATGGATAATAAAAGGATAATAAAGGATAGCATTAAAAAGATAATAATACTACAAACAACTCTATGCCCACACATTTGATAGCTTGGATGAACTGGACCAATTCCAAAACTCACGCAAGAAGAAACAGACAATCTAATTAGGCCTATATATAAAATAGAGAAATTGAATCAACAATTAATAATATGCCCAAACAGAAAGCACCAGGACCAGATGGGTTCACTGGTGAATTCTATCAAACATCTAAGCAAAAAATTATACCAATTCTCTACAATCTCTTCCAGAAGATAGAGGCAGGGCGAATACTTTCTAACTTATTCTACAAAGCCAGCACTACTCTAATACCAAAACCAGACAAAGACATTACAAGAAAACTACAGAGCAATATCTCTCATGACATAGATGCAAAAAATTCAACAAAATATTAACAAATTAAATCAAACAATGTATAAAAATTTATACACTGTGACTAAGTGGGATTTATCCCAGATATGCAAAGTTGGTTCAACATTTGGAAATAAATTAATATAACTCAACATATCATCAGGCTAAAAAAAAATGACATGATCATCTCAATAGATTAAAAAAAGTATTTGACAAAAGCCAACATCTCTTTATGATAAAAACGTTTTAGAAAACTAGCAAACTATTACAGTGATACTTCTTCAACTTGATAAATAGCATCTACAAAAATCCTATAACTAACATTATACTTAATGGTGAGAAACTAGCAGCTTTCCTGCTAAGATCAGAAACAAAGCAAGGAAGGCCCCTCCTACCACTCCTTTTCAACGTCATGCAGAAAATCCTAGCTCATGCAGTAGGAAAAGAAAATGAAATGAAAAGTACATAGATTGGGAGAAAATAAAACTTTGCTCACAGGTGACGTAACTGTCCTGTAGAAAATTTGAAGGAATCCACAAAAAACTACTGAAACTAATAAACGATTATAACAAAGTTGCAGGATACAAGGTTAACATACAAAAGATAATCACTTTTCTCTATATTGGCAATGAATAAGTGGACTTTGAAATTAAAAACACAATACCATTTACACTAGTACCCACAAAAATGAAATACTCAGGTATAAATCTAGCAAAATATAGTTATGTGTTGTTTAATGGCAGGGATATGTTCTAAGAAATTCATGGTTAGGTGATTGTCATTGCGTGAACATCACAGAGTCTACTTACACAAATCTACATGGTATAGCCTTACTAAACATGTAGGCTATATGGTATAGCCTATAACTTCTAGGCTACAAACCTGTGCAGCATATATCTGTACTGAAAACTGTAGGTAATTATAACACAATGGTAGGTAGTTGTGTATCTAAACATAGAAAAGGTACGGTAAAAATATGGTCTATTTATAACCTTTTAAAAACATTTATTTGTAAATATTTGTGGGGTACAGTGTGTTGTTTCAGTACATGCATATACTGTACATTGATTCACTTAGAATAAATAACATAGCTTTGTACCCATTAATCCACCAGTTCCCCTCCTCCCCACCCCCTTCCCTCCTGGCTCTGGTAACCAATATTCTACTCTCTACTTCTATGAGAATCTTTCTCTTTCTTTCTTTTCTTTCTTTCTTTCTTTCTTTCTTTCTTTCTTTCTTTCTTTCTTTCTTTCTTTCTTTCTTTCTTTCTTTCTTTCTTTCTTTCTTTCTTTCTTTCCTTTCTTTCTCTCTCTTTCTTTTTCTTTCTTTCTCTATCTATCTATCTATCATCTATCATCTATCTATCATCTATCTAATTTTTTAGATTCCACATATGAGTGAGATCACGAGGTATTTTTCTTTCTGTGCCTGGCTTACTGCATTTAACATAATGGTCTCCAGTTCCATCCATGTTGCTGCAAATTTCACTTTTTTATACCTTAACAGAATTCCATTGTGTAGATATACCATAGTTTTTTGTTTTTCCCTCCAATCCATTCATCCATTGATGGGCATTTAGATTTCTTCCATCTCTTGGCTATCATGTATAGTGTTGCATGAACATGGGAATGCAGGTTTCTCTTTGATATATTGATTTCATTTCCTTTGGGTATATACCCAGTAGTGAGGTTGCTGGATCATATGGTAGTTCAATTTTTAGTTCTCTGAGGAACCTCTATACAGTTTTCCACAATGGCTGTGGAATTTACATTTCCATCAGCAATGTAGGAGAGTTCCCTTTTCTCTGCATCCTTGCCAGCATTTGTTATTTTTTGTCTTACTGATAATAGCCAGTCTAATTGGATGATATATCATTGTGGTTTTAATTTGCATTTCCCTGATGATTAATGATGTGGTGCATTTTTCCATATGCCTGTTGGCCATTTGTACTTCTTTTGAGAAACATCCTTTGCCCGATTTTTAATTGGGGTGTTTGTTTTTTGGTATCATTTGAGTTCCTTATATATTCTGGATATTAGTCCTTTGTCGGATGTGTAGTTTGCAAACATTTTCTCCCATTCTGTAGGTTGTCTGTTCACTTTGTTGATCATGTCCTTTACTATACAGAAGCTTTCTAGCTTGACATAGTCCCACTTGTCTATTTTTGCTTTAGTTGCCTGTGCCTTTGTAGTCTTGCTCAAAAAGTGCTGCCCACTCCCATTTCATGTAGTGTTTTCCCTATGCTTTCTTCTAGTAGTTTCAAAGTTTTGTGTCTTAAATTTAGGTCTTTAATCCACTTTGAGTTGATTTTTGTGTGTGGTCAGAGATAGGGGTCTAGTTTCAATCTTCTGCATGTGGACATCCAGTTTTCCCAGCACCATTTATTGAAGAGGCTGTCTTTTCCCTAATGTATATTTTTGTCACCTTTGTCAAAAATCAGTGGGCTGTAAATGCATGTGTTCATTTGTGGGCTCTTTATTCTGTTCCATTGGTCTATTTGTCTGTTTTTATGCCAGTACCATGCTGTTTTGGTTACTATAGCTTTATAGTATATTTTGAATATAGGTAGTGTGATGCCTCAAGCTTTGTTATTTTTAAGATTGCTTTGGCTATACAGAGTCTTTTGTGGCTCCATACAAATTTTAAGACCTTTTTTCTATTTCTGTGAAGAATGTCACTGGTATTTTGACAGGTATTTCATTGAACCTATAGATTACTTTGGGTAATATAGACATTTTGGTTATATTAATTCTGCCAATTCATGAACAGGGGATATCTTTCTATTTATTTGTGTCGTCTTCAATTTCACCAATGCTTTATAGTTTTTTTGTTGTAGATCTCTTTCACCTCCTTGGTTATATTTACTCCCAGGTATTTCATTTTTTTGGTAGCTATTATAAATGGGATTACTTTTTGATTTCATGTTTAGATATTTCATTTTTGGCATATAAGAAGGCTACTGATTTTTGTGTGTTGATTTTCTATCCTGCCACTTTACTGAATTCATTTCTTAGTTATAGTAATTTTTTTGGAGTCTTCAAGGTTTCCTGTATATAGGATCATGTCATCTGCAAATAGGGATAGTTGTCTTCCTTCTTTCCTATTTGGATGCCCTTTATTACTTTCTCTTGCCTTATTGCTCTAGCTAGAACCTCCAGTGCTGTGTTGAATAATAGTGGGGAAAGTGGGCATCCTTGTCTTGTTCTAGATCTTAGAGGAAAAGCCTCCAATTTTTGTCCATTTGGTAAGATATTAGCTGTGGGTTTTGTTGTATATGGCCTTTACTGTGTTGAGGTGCATTCCTTCTATACCTAATTTGTTGAGTGTTTTTATCATGAAGGGGTTTTATCACGTGATTTTTCTGCATTTATTGAAATGATTATATTTTTTGCTTTATTCTGTTGATGTGATGTATCAAATTTATAGATTTGCATATGTTGAACCATCCTTGCATCCCACTTGATCACAGTGAATGATCTTTTTATTGCCTCGCTGGATTCTGTTTTTTAGTATTTTGTGGGGGACTTTTGCATCTGTATTCATTAGGGATATTGTTCTGTAGTTCTCTATTTTGTTGTGTCTTTTTCCAGCTTTGGTATGAAGGTAATGCTGGCCTTGTAGAATAAGTTTGGACGTATTCCCTCCTCTTTTTTTTTTTTTCCCCAGAAGAGTTTGAGGAAAATTAGTACTAATTCTTCTTTAAATGCTTGGTAGAATTTGGCAAACCAACTGGTCCTGGGGTTTTATTTGTTGGGAGATTTTTTATTACTGCTTCAGTTTCATTACTCATTATTGGTATGTTCAGGTTTTCTACTTCTTCATGATTCAACCTTGGCAAGTTGTATGTGTCCAGGAATTTATTCATTTCTTCTGGGATTTCCAGTTTGTTAGTGTATAGTTGTTTATAATAGTCTCTTATGATCCTTTGTATTTCTGTGGTATCCATTATAATGTCTCTTTTTTCATTTCTGATTTTATTTATTTGAGTCTTCTCTCTCTGTTTTTTTGTTAGCCTAGCTAAACGTTTATCAATTTTATTTATATTTTGGAAAACCAACTCTTTGTTTCAATGATCTTTTGTATTTTTAAAAAATCTATAATTTATTTATTTATGCTCTCATCTTTGTTATTTCTGTCTTTCTACTGATTTGGGGTTTGGCTTGTTCTTGTTTTTCTAGTTCCTTGAGTTGTAATGTTAGATTGTTTATTTGAAGTCTTTCTTCTTTTTTGATATAGGCATTTACTGTAATAAACTGCCCTCTCAGAACTTCTTTTGCTGTATCCCATAGGTTCTGGTATGTTTGTTGTGCTTCAATTTTCATTTGTCTCCAGGAACTTAAAAATTTTCTTCTAAATTTATTCTTTAACCCTGTAGTGGATTGAATTATGCTCCCCCCAAACTCATTGAAGCTTGGATTGTGTCCCTCAAGTTTTATGTATTAGAAACTTAGCCCCACTGTGACTGTTAAGACGCTGGGAAATCCTATTATAGTAATTGAAAGGTGGAGCCTTGAAAAGGTGATTGGATTGTAGGACCATGCAGTAGTGAATGGATTAAAAATGGTGGTCAGGGGCATGGTTCTTAGGGCTTTAAAAGAAGAGGAGAGTTTGTCTTGCTCTCTCTCTTGCTCTCTCTGCTTCCCCCATCTTGCAATGTGAGACCTCTGGGTCACTGTTGCCACCACTAATATAAACCCATTTATTATTTAGGAGCATGCTGTTTAATTTTCATATATTTGTAAAGTTTCAAATGTCCCTTTTTTTTTATTTCTGGTTTTATTCTGCTGTGGTTAGACAAGGGAGTTAGTATGATTTCAGTTTTTAAAAATTTGCTGAGACTTATTTTGTGGCCTAACATATTGTCTATCTTAGAGAATGTTCCATGTGCTGTATATTCTGCAGCTGTTGGATGAAGCTTTCTATAAATGTTTGTTAGGTTTCATTGGTCTAGAGTGGAGATTAAGTCTGATGTTTCTTGGTTAATTTTCTGTCTGGATGATCTGTCCTCTGCTGAAAGAGAGGTATTAAAGTTGTCAACTATTATTGTGTTAAAGTCTGTCTCTCTCAGTAGGTCTGGTAGTATTTGCTTTATATATCTGGGTGCTCTGAACTTGGGTATGTATATATTTAGGATTGTTATATCCTCTTGTTGAACTGATCCCTTTATCATTATATAATGACCTTCCTCATCTTTTTTTACTTTTCTTGGCTTGAGGTCTATTTTATCTGATATAAGTATAGATACTCCTGTTCTTTTTTGGTTTTCATTTCATGAAATATTTTTTCCATCCCTTCACTTTCAGTCAATTTGTGTCCTTATAGGTGAAGTGAGTTTCTTGCAGGTAGCATACTGTTTATTCTTGTTTTATAACCCATTCAGCCACTCTGTGTCTTTTAATTTGAGAATTTAATCTATTTACATTTAGAGTTATTATCAACATATAGGAACTTGTTACTGCCATTTTCTTACTTTTTTCTCATTGTTTTGTAGATCCTTTTCCTCTTTTTTGTGGTCTTACTGTCTTCCTTTGTAATTAAGTGGTTTTCTCTAGTAGTATATTTTGATTACTTCCTATTTATTTTTACTATGTCTGATAAATTTTTGTGTTATGTTTAACATGAGGCTTACAAGAAACATGTTGTAGTTATAACAGATTATTTTAAATTAACAACAATTTGGCTTTGATCACTAAAGGAAAAAAGAAAAAAACAGAGCCAACTCTATGCTTTGGGATCATAACCCCCCACCACCTTTTGATGTTTTGTTGTTGCAGTCTACATATTTTGATATTGCCTTTCTCTGGTTATTGAATTTGTTATTATCTTATTGAGTTTGCCCTTCAATCTTCATAGGAAGGATATGAGAGGTTTATTCACCACTCTTACAACGCTGGAGTATTCTGAGAATGTCTGTGTATTTAATTTACCAATGAGTTTTGTATCCTCAAAAGTTTTCTTGTTACATTTTAGTGTCATCTTCTTTCAGCTTGAAGAGCTCCCTTTAGAATTTCTTCTAAGGAAGTTTGACTGTTGATGAATTCCCTTAGCTTTCATCTGTCTGGGAAATTTCTCCTTCATATTTGAAGGTTATTTTTTTTTCTTTTTGTCTTTTTTCGTGACCGGTAATGGGATCGCAATCCTCAGTGTCGCACCCGTACTGGGGCCGGCAACGGGATCGCAACCCTCGGTGTCATGTCCGCACTGCGCTCAACCAGTGAGCGGACTGGTCTCTATATGGGATCCAAACCCTCGGTGGGAGCACCGCCGTGCTCCCAAGCGCCGCACTCTACTGAGTGCGCCACTGGGCCAGCCCTTTGAAGGTTATTTTTGCTGGCTGCAGAATTCTGGGTTGATAGTCTTTTTCCTTCAGCACTGTGAATATATCATTCCATTCTCTCCTGGTTTATAGGGTTTCTACCGAAAAATCCACTGAAAGCCTTATTGGGACTTTGTTGAACGTCATGTGTTTCTTTTCTCTTGCTGCTTTCAGTATCTTTTGTCTTTGGTTTTTGATAATTTAGTTATGATGTGCTTTGGGTGTGTTTCTCTTTGGATTAAATTTGTTTGGTGACCTAAGTTTCCTGTACATGGGTGCTGTCATCCTTCTCCATACTTGAGAAATTTTTAGCCATTATTTCCTTAAATATGCTTTCTAAATCTCTTCTTTTTTTTAAATCTACTTCAGGTACACCAATTATGCAGATATTTTGCTTGAAGGAGTCCCATAATTGCTTCAATTCTGTTTTATTTTTTCTTTTTAGTCCTCTTATTGGATAATTTCATATGTTCCAGCTTTGAGCTCACTGTTCCTTCTTCTGATCAATTCTTCTGTTGGAGCTTCCTATCAAACTTTTCTTTTCTTTTTTTTTTTTTGTCTTTTTTGTCTTTTTCAGTGTCCGGCAATGGATCGCAACCCTCAGTGTTGCCCCCATACCAGACCAGGGACCGGCGCCTCGCTCAGCCAGTGAGCGGGAACCGGTCTGTATGTGGGATCCGAACCCTCGGGCGGGAGCGCCGCCGCGCTTCCCAAGCGGCACACTATCCAGTGCACCACCGGGCCAGCCCCCTATCAAACTTTTCAGTTCAGATAATACATTCTTTGTTTCTAGAATTTCTATTTGATTTTAAAAAATGGATTACATTTCTTTTTCAAGTTTTTTTTGTTCTGCTACTTGTTTTCCAACTATCATTTAATTTTCTATCTGTATTTTCTTGTAACTTCCTGAACATCTTTAGGAGGATTATCCTAAATTCTCCGTCAGATGTTTCATAAATCCACTGTTCTTCTGAGTCCATTGCTGGCCCTTTGTTGGTTTCATTTGGTGGTGTCATATTTCTCTGTTCTTTCTCAATTTTGGTGTCTTTACATTGATGCCTGTGTATTTGAGGAGATGGATACCTCTTCCAGGTTTTATAGGTGTTCTTTGGTGATGTTAGACCTTTACTGCTTAATATCAGAACTTTGTCTCTGGTCTGTGTTTATCTTTTTCTTTTTTCCATTCTGCAATGGATTAATAGCAGCCACCAGCCCTTAAGCACTGCCCTGGAACTAATTTGCAGTCCTGTGGTTAATTCCAAGATTGGGGGAAACTTCCTGCAGAGACTAGAACTTGGACTCTGTGCCAGAGCTAAATTGCTCCCTTACTGTTGCTTCTCAGACTGGGGAAAATTTTTTTTGTGGACTGGATTTTAATTGTTGGCCTTTTAGTTACTTCCAGCTCATGTGGGGTCATCACAGATGCAACTGGGCTGTGTGGAAACTCTGGCCCAGGACAGTCTTTCCCACAAACTGCACCCCTTGCAGTTCTATTGCACTGACTGGTTTCTACTGTGTAACACCTGTGCCTACTGGAAGGCAGAACATCTGTCTATGCTGCTTCCTGATGCAGCCTTCATGGATCAGCCCCTCCCCACCAGCACTGCAAACATTTCCTGTGGGGTGGCCCCACACAAGTCCCCTATGAAGACTCATTGACCTCGGGTGAATCCTTCCTCCCATTGGCCTTCCTCCCCAGCCCCTCTTTCCTATGTGGGTACTGGCTTTGCTGACCTGGGAAATGGGATGGTGCACTCTAAAGTGTGTGTGTGTGTGTGTTTTGCCAGCAGTCATGGCACCCTTCCCCCCCTGCAGACTCCAAGCAGTTTCATGCAAAAGGTGCTGTTGTGGCTTTGCTGTCTCTAGGTAGCTATTCCATGCCATGTGCCATGCTGGCCTGGGGGATGGCTGTGGCTGGGTCTGATTGGGGTCAGCTTTCAATGCCAAGTTCCAGTGATTAAAAGATGACAGTTTTTATGTTTTAATAGTTGTGGTTGATCTACTGTGATGGGAGTGATGCTGCGATCATCTAGTCTGCCATCTTGGTGACCCAGTATTATAATCTTATGAGGCCACCATCATATAGGTAGTCCATCATTAACTAAAGCATCATTTTGTGGTGCATGACTGTATGCACAGGATCTATGTTAGGAAAACTACAAAACTCTGATGAAATGAATTAAAGAATAACAAAATAAATTGAGAGATATTCCATGTTCATGAATGGGAATAGTCAATATTGTCAACATGTCATTTTTTCCTAACTTGATCTATAGACTCAAAGGAATAACAATTAAAATCTTAGGAATTTATTTTTGGGATATCAACAAACTGATTCTAAAATTTATAAGGAGAGGCAAAAGACCCAGAATAGCAAACACAATATGAAAAGGTAAGAACAAAGTCAGAAAACTGACATTAGTCAACTTCAAGACTTAATATAATCAGGACAGTGTGGCAGTGGTGAAAGAATAGACTAATAGATCAATAGAACAGAAAAGAGAGCTTTCAGCACCACACAAGTATAGCCAACTGATCTTTGACAAAGGAGCAGAGGTAATATAATGAAGAAAAGACAGTCTTTTCAACAAATGTGCTGGAACAACTAGACATCCCCATGCCAAAAAAAAAAAAAAAAAAATCAATCAAGACACAGACTTTACACCCTTCAAAAAAATTAACTGGAACTGGATCATAGACTTAAATATGATACACAGAACTATGAACTCCCAGAAGATAACATAGTAGTAAATCTAGATGACCATGGGTATGATAATGACTTTTTATTTTTTCCTTTTTGTCTTTTTTACTGACCGGCAACGGTATCGCAACCCTCGGTGTTGTGCCCACTCCTCGCTCAGCCAGTGAGTGGGAACCGGTCTCCACATGGGATCCGAACCCTCGGCGGGAGTGCCGCTGCACTCCCAAGTGGCGCACTCTCATGAAAATTAAAAACTTCTGCTCTGCAAGAGACACCATCAAGAAAATGAGAAGACAAATCACAGACTGGGAGAAAATATTTGGAAAAGGCATATCTGATAAAGGACTGGTGGTCAAAATATCCAAAGAACTTTAAAAACTCAACAATAAGAAAATGAACACCCAGTTAAAAAATGGGCAAAAGGTCTGAACAGACACCTCACCAAAAATGATATACAGATGGCAAGTAATCTATGAGATGATGTTCAACATCATATATCATTAGAGACCTTTAAATTATAATACCAATGAGATATCATTACATATACATTAGAATGACAAAAATTCAAAATACCAACAACACCAAGTGTTGGTGTAGATGTGGAACAAGAGGAGCTGTCGCTGTTGGTAGGAATGCAAAAGGGTACAGGCCGCTTTGAGAGACAAAATAGATACACACTTACCACACAATCCAGCAATTTTACCTCTCGGTATTTATGCAAATGAGTTGAAAACTAATATCCAAACAAAAGCCTGCACACAGATGTTTATAGCAGCTTTATTCATAAGTTTCCAAACTTGAAAGAAACCAAGATGTCTGTATTAGTCTGATTCTATTGCTTATAACAGAATACCTGAAGGGGTAATTTGTAAAGAAATGGAATTTATTTCTTACAGTTCTGGAGGCTGGGAAGTCCATGGTTCAGGGGGTGCACCTGGGGAAGGCCTTCTTCTGGGCAGGAACTCTCTGTAGGATCTTGTGACAACCAAGGTATCACATGGTAAGAAAATAGCATGAGCAAGAGCTTTCCCATGTGTTCTTAAAAAGCCACCAGTCCACACCCAGGATTCCTCATTATGACCATCAACCCATTACTCCATGAATGGATTAATCCATTACAGTCCTCACGACCCAAGCACCTCTCAAAGGCCCCTTCTTCTGAATACCATCATTGGATCCCTCACCCTCTTACCATTGTTAAAATGGGATCAGGTTTCCGACACATGAACTTTTGAGGGACACATTTGACCCATAGCAATGTCCTTCAGCACATGAATGAATAATAAAATGTGGTACGTCCAGAAAATGGAATATTATTTAGTGCTAAAAAGAAATAAGTGCCTTTCGGCTGGAACCACCATCTTCCAGTAATTTGCCAAAATGATGAACACAAAGGGAAAGAGGAGAGGCAACTGTTCTCTAGGTCTTCTAGGACACGTGGAGTTATACCTTTGGCCACACACATGCGAATCTGCAGGAAAGGTGATGTAGACATTGAGGAAATGGGAACTGTTCAAAAAGGAATGTACCAAAAATGTTACTGTGATAGAACTGGAAGAGTGTACAGTGTCACCTGGCAGGCTGCTGGCACGCTTCTGGCACTGATGTAGACAAGTTCAGGGCAAGATTCCTGCCAGGAGCATTCACGTGCGTGTTGAGCATATTAAGCACGCTAAGAGCTGAGACAGCTTCCTGAAACACATGAAGGAAAACGATCAGAAGAAGAAGGAAGCCAAAGAGAAAGGAACCTGGGTTCCACTAAAGCGCCAACCTGCTCTGCTCAGAGAAGCACACTTTGTGACAACCAATAGCCAGGAGCCTGAGCTGCTGGAAGCTAGTCCCTAAGAATTCATGGCATAATGGGTATAAAAAAATAAGAGATCAAGACTGCTGTACTGTAAAAAAAAAAAAAAAGATCAACCACGAAAATACATACAGGAAAATTAAATGTGCATTACTAAGTGAAAGGAGCCGTTCTGAAAAGGCTACTTACTATCTGACATTCTGGAAAAGGTAAACTACGGAGACAGTAAAAAGTCACTGGTTGCCAGGGGCTGAAGGAAGGAAGGGAGGACCAGGCAGAGTGCAGACGATTACTAAGGCAGTGAGTCTATTCTGTTTGATACTGTAATGATGGATACATGCCACTCTACATTAGTCAAAACCCACAGAATGGACGCAACCAAGAAGAAATTCTACATAAACTAAGGACTTTGAGTGGTAATAACATGTCAATGGAGGTTAATCATTTGCAACAAATTAACCCTGTGGGCAGGATGTTGAGAGTGGCAGAGTTTGTGCATGTGTGGGTGCAAGGGATATATGGGTATTCTCTGTACTTTTTGCCAAATTTTGCAGTGAACTAAAACTTCTATTAAAAAAAGAGCTCTATTAATAGAATCCAAGGCCCCATCTCATCTCTTGATAAGATAAGGCCCATCCATCTTAATCCTCTCACCCAGGGGAGGAGGGACAGGCCTCTGCCCTGCACCCTCCACCCCATTCAGCCCCCAATCCTGACCTGGCAGCTGCTCTCAGCACCCTCCTCTCAGCAGCTCCTGCAGAGATGGGCACCAGGCACCGGACCATCTCCTTCCTCCACCTCCGGCTGAGGGACTCCAGCCCTGACCCCTGCCCCAGGTTTCTCTGGCAGCTCCAGGGACACTTTCTCCCATGACGTGATCAGTCTGCCAGTGTAGGTCCCCCAACAGGATAAAAGGATTTGGGCTGAGTGGGGGTGGAGGGAGGATCGGGATGGCCTTCAGGGCAAAGGTGGATGTGAGGATGACTGGCCCCTGGCTCTGCCTGCACAGGGCACGGACACTGGGCAGCAGAGCCGCTCTGGCACCCAAGGCAGTGCGGCCCTTTGAAGCCATTCCCCAGCATCCTGGCAACAAGTATCTGAGGCTGCTGCAGATCTGGAAGGAGCGCGGCCGTGAGAACTTTCACCTGGAGACGCATCAGACCTTCCAGGAGCTGGGGCCCATTTTCAGGTAAAGCCCTCCCTGGCCCCTGGCTGAGAATGCCCAGAATCTTCAGGCCCTGCGGTTGCCCAGCCCTTGCCAGGCACACAGAGCTGCCTATTCCCAGTGGGTGCCTGTGCTCTACACCCTAGGAAGGCAGGGAGGGAGCATGGTGGTTGCTGGTCTGTGCCTCTGCTGGTGGAGACAAAGACTCTTCGTGGCTCACTGCTGAGAGGACAGAGCTCAGAGGCACTAAAGTTGGAGAAGTTTCAGAGGACAGCAGGAGGGACGTCCTGCTGTAAAGCCACAGTCCAGGAGAGGGGAGAGCTCAAATAGGAGACAGTGGGGTTGGTTTTGCAGAGTGGGGCTCAGGTCAGGATGGGACTTCACTCAGCAGGGCTCTGTGCTTTATCCACAGAGATGACATGGGAGGAACACGAAGGGTGGTCGTGAAGCTGCCGGAGGACGTGGAGAGGCTGCAGCAGGTGGAAGGCCTGCACCCTCGCCGGAATGTTCCGGAACCATGGCTGGCCTACAGACAGCATCATGGGCACACATGTGGCGTGTTCTTGCTGTGAGGGGCGAGTCTGCATGAGGAGGAAGGAGGGTGGGGAGACAGAGGAGACCCCAAAGCACAGCCGCCCTGGGGCCTATTGGGGTGAAGACAGGTGACCACCAGCACCCGATGAGTGCCTTGCCATGGGGGCCATGTGTGCCCCATGGCCGGGGGCAGCAGGACCGAGGTAGAGAAATGCAGGGGCACCTTCTCAGATGACAGATGAACAATGAGCACTTGCAGTGAGGGGGCGGCCGGCCTGCACAGGCCTGGCAGGTGCTCCCTCTGTAGGGTGGTGGCTCTCCTTCCTGCAGGGGAGGAAACTGAGGCTCTGAGAAGGGGAGTCACTGGCAGAGGTCCAGGTCAGCGTGCGCCAGCGCCTGACATCCCCAGGGCTGCACCCCACCCCCAGAGTGCCCTTGGCTTCTGGAGCCAAGGCAGTCCCTCGCTTTGGGGGATACAGTCCTGGGGACAAGTGCCATGGAGATCAAGGTGGTCGCGGACTCTTTTGCTCTCAGAACGGAAGCCAAAGTAGGGTGGTTGCCCTGGGGCACGTTTCATCCCCCGTGGAAAGCGTGGCACACCTGGTCAGGAAGGCAGGCAGAAGATGGGACCTGGAGTCCATCATCTGCAAAAAGGTGGAAATTAGGGCGGGAGGAAGGCGAAAGGAGGAAGGTCAGAGTGTTCCCGGCTGCCCCACCTCCCGTCAGGAAGCGAATTCTCTTCGGAACAGAGAGGTTGAGAGAGGTGAGCACTTGGGGGTGGCCCCTCATCTGAGTGAAACCAGAGGAACTCAGGACCCAGGAAGGGCAGTCCCAGGAGACAGTGAGTGCGCATACGTAAGGGAGGGGCAGGCTTGTGTGTGTGTGTCTGTGTGTGCGTATGGGGGTCTGTGCATGTGTGTGTGCATGTGCTCATGTGTGCCTGTACAGGCAAGTGTGCAAGTTGGATGTACCTGTGTGTGCCTGTATCAATGTGTATGCATTTGTACGTGTGAGCAGGTGCTTGTGTTTGTATGTGTGTGCATGTATATTTCTGTGAATGTGTGTGCATTTGCATTTTACATGTTCACATGCATGTGTTGCAAGCTTGTGTGCTTCCTGTACCTGAGACGGGACACATCTGCACATGTGCATATGCCTGTGGTCATTGTCAATATTTGCCAGGCACTAGCCAGAGACCAAGAGGGATTTTTGCATTAAAGTGGCCAAGAGTGAAAATTCCTCCTCACCATTCATGTAACAGCATCCTTGGAGACGCCAGTGTGCTCTGGAATGTGTCTTGAGGTCGTGCGTGGGTGCACACGGGTGCATGAGCCTGTGATCATCGTCCATGCCTGGAGGCAGCTAGCTGCAGCAGAAGAAAGCTGGTTCTGCATGAATGCAGCCAAGGGTGTCAATCCCTGCCCATCATTCACTGGAGCACATCCAGGGAGCTCCATGTGCTCTGGGCGCGCTAGCCATAGATAAAGAAGGGATTTTTGCATAAAGTGGCTGAGGGTGGAAATCCCTGCCCTCCATTCACTGGAGCACATCCACGTGGCCCGATGTGCTCTCGACGGTTGGTCCCTGCCCTACAGGAGATGGGGACACGTCACAGAGACAGGCAGGTGTGGCTGACACGGGGCAGAAGATCAGAAAAGGAAGGGCAGGGAGATGAGAGGCCAGCCAGGGCCTCCCCGTCTGGGGCAGGTGTGGGTGAAGTGGGCAAAGCTTCACAGGAGGGTCAACCTCCCCCCTTGCAGAAGAGACCGCCCCCCAGGGAACATTCCCCTTGTGGACGAGGAAGGTGGGGTACAGGTTTGGGGCCAGCTGCTTGCTCGGGCTGCCTCTCAAGCTGTGCTCTATAGGAATGGGCCGGAATGGCGCTCCGACCGACTGCGGGTGAACCCAGATGTGCTGTCACCACAAGCCGTCCAGAAGTACATCCCCATGCTGGATGTGGTGGCAAGGGACTTCTCAATGGCCCTGAAGAAGAAGGTGCTACAGAATGCCCGGAGGAGCCTGACCCTGGACATCCAGCCCAGTATCTTCTACTACACTGTAGAAGGTGTGGGGTCATGTGAGAAGGTCCCGGCCTCAGTGTCTCTGGAGTAGGCCTGGAATGGGGCAGGGAGGGCTGGCAGGAGGCAGCCGTGAGGCCCGGGACTGCCTGTGGCTCAGCTATGCCATTTCCCTGCAGCCGGCAACTTAGCTCTTTTTGGAGAGCGGTTGGACCTCTTTGGCCATAATCCAAGCTCTGCCAGCCTGAACTTCATCCACGCCCTGAGGGCCATGCTCAGATCCACCGTACAGCTCATGTTCATGCCCAGGAGCCTGTCCCGCTGGACTTGCAGCAAGGTGTGGAAGGAGCACTTTGAGGCCTGGGACTACATCTTCCAGTATGGTGAGGGCCAGCGATCCGGTGGTGCTGTGTGGCAGGGACACAATGGTCACCCAATTTCTCCTTGTCCACAGCACAGGGGAGAACTGAGGCCACATGCAAAGGCTATGGCTTCCTCATGGTCCTGACCGACAAATTTGGCAGGAAGCTGGGGCTGGGCTGGGCTGATCCCCAGATCTTGGGATAGAAGTCCTTTGGGAACTTGGGGATGTTGGGGGCTGGGTGCGTAGGATGAGGACAGAGAAGAGGCGCTTTACAGCACTAAGGCTGGGGACTGTCTCCCCTTCCTCCAACAGCCAGCAATTGCATCCAGAAAATCTATCAGGAGCTGAAGGTCAATAGCCCTGAGCACTACAGCGGCATCGTGGCAGAACTGCTGTTGCACGCAGACTTGTCACTAGATGCCATCAAGGCCAATGCTATTGAACTCACAGCGGGGAGCGTGGACACGGTCAGCACCCAGCCCTCCCCATCCAGTGTGAAGCCCGCCCTGACTCCCAGGCAGTGGCTTCAACACCAAATGTCACCATGTGCCCCATGGTCACTCTGTGCCTCCCAGGCTCCTGCCATCCTCAGCTCAGGGCTGGTCTGAAGAGGCTGGAGGAGGGAGATGTTCAGCTGCAGGTGGCAGAGCAATACAGACATTACACAGGCCATGACATGGGGTGGTGAGGCTGCCAGGTCTCAAGCTGGGGCTGGCAGATGCCTCCGGAATTGCCCCAGGAGGAGGAGCTCATTTGTGTGTGGGATGGCCCGTTCAGGGTAGGGCAGTCTGGGCTGAGGAGCCTGTGCATGGCCAGGGCAGATACCCCCTTTGGAGCAGG
>NW_007728959.1:43081-48122 GCF_000696425.1 Galeopterus variegatus
GGACGTTTGACTGAGCCCAGCAGGAGCAAGCGAGCTCTTCCTCATGATCTGGGCTCCCACCACTGCCCTGAACCTCTGATGGCGTGGGCAATCCTGGGAAGGAATTCTGTGGAGGGGACATGAGGACACCTGTCAGCTGAGGACCCTCCCTGCTGGTCTCCACTCCCAGGCTCTACCCTGTGGGTATTTTTCTGGAGCGACTCGTGAGCTCAGACTTGGTGCTGCAGAACTACCACATCCCGGCAGGGGTGAGTGAGTCCCCATAGCCTGTCCAGCTAGCCCTGCCTGCCCACATTGGCTGAGTGGGCAGGTGACCCCTCCATCCACACCTGTCTGCAGACATTGGTCCAGGTGTTCCTCTACGCACTGGGTCGCAACCCCGCCTTGTTCCCGAGGCCTGAGCGCTATAACCCCCAGCGCTGGATAGAGAGCAGGGTCCCCAGCAGGAGCTTCCACCACCTGGCCTTTGGCTTTGGCATGCGGCAGTGCCTGGGGCGGCGCCTGGCAGAGGTGGAGATGCTGCTCCTGCTGCACCACGTGAGCAGCCTGGGAGGGTCTGGGTAGGGTACCATGGGGGCCTGAGCCGTGGGGTGGGTCTGGTCAGGGTTGGACCTGGTTTGACCCACAGGCTGCCTCTGGCCCTGCTGCATGGTTGCTGCATCTGGGAACGTGGGAGGAGGCTGTGTCCTGTCCCTGGGCCTCCTGATGAAGCCAGATGCAAACTCTGCTTCTGTCCCAGGTGCTGAAAACCTTCCTGGTGGACATAATAGCCAAAGAGGATGTGAAGATGGTCTACCGCTTCATATTGACGCCCTCTGCCTTGCCCCTCTTTACATTCAGGACCATTAACTAGTCACGTGTCTGCACCGAGGGTCCCAGCCATGCCACTACGCTCTCTCTTCCTTGACCCCACGCCACCTCCCCTTTCCCAGCTGCACAGCTTCCTGGACCACACCGTGTCCCGCCAGCCTCATGCACAATTGTTACAGCTGAAATCCTGCTGCGGCAGGGCTTGCAGCAAGGCCAGGGTGGAGTTGGGATGATCCTGCTGTCAGGACCTGGCCTTGTCTCCAGCCCCAGCCAGATCCTTCTCCAGCAAATAGCATCCTCTGGTGGCTTAGCCCCCACCCCTCCCTGCGCTAGCTCCAGGCTCCTCATGTGGTCATCAAAGCACCCTGAGATCCTGCCCCATGCCTTCCTGTCCCATCTCAAACCCCTGTCCCTTCTCCCTGCCCCCTCATGGGTGCCTCTGTGTGGGTTGTCTGAGGGTCAGGAAAAGGGAACCCAGTTTGTGACAGTCCAGGTCAAGATCCCCCTCCTGCAGCCTGCCTTCCCAGGCAGCTCAAACACACACTGAGCTCTCTGGAAGTCATCATCCTGGAAAGGGATCCTGAGGTTAGGGTGGAGAGGCCCTGGTGATCACTTTTCCTGAAATAACCCCATTTTGAACACAAGAAAAACTTGAGTCATGAGGGAACTGTGACCCCACAGCTAGCTGGTGTTGGCCACGTGCACCAGGCCAGCTGTCCTGTGGACCAGACATTGTTCTGTGCTCAGCTCTGTGCCATGCACTGGGGCAGGGCCTGCAGATGCCGAGAGGGGCCGAGGCAGTTGTGTGGGGTGAGAGCAGGGCAGACTCGAGTGGGCCCACGGTGACAGGGACGGCTTCTGCCCACTAGTTGCTTGTTCAGCACATGAGCACGAGCCACGTGCCATGACTGTGGAGGGCACGGGAGGCAGCAGTTAGCAGAGGGGATGTGCCCCCAGCCCTCACCTGCTCCTCACCCAGCAGAGTGGACAGACACCTCGATCATGGTCTGCTCTGTTGTGCAGGAGAGAGGGGAGAGGAAGTGCCAAACTTAAGAGAACAGCTAGTCAGACTGTCTTTGCCCCAAGGACTTTCACTGGACCCACGGTCATAGCAGCCGGATCATTGTAGCTGATGAAGATTAGAGCTTTTGTTTTCCCATGTATGGGGAAATACTTGGGTAGCCGCCCATATTAATATTGATATCATTCAGTGAGATTACTGAGAATTTACATTATTTAACTGGTATTTATTTCAATAATAAATATTTGGTATTTAGACCTGTTTGTATATTCTGTGAAATTTCATCACATACGTGTATTTGTATGTATTAAATAGTGAGGACAATGACAGAAGTGCCCACTTCATGTTGCTGTTGCTGGCTTCAGTGGGGTGAGTGGGAACCCAATCATGGAGCAGTTCTCCCACAGTCAGTGCTGGCTGTGGCCTGGTGCTGAGAGTTGATGACAGTGTGGGCTCCTGGTAGGGCCTCCCCGACTCTGACTTCTTCACCCCTTCATTGCTCTGAGTGATGTATCTAAACCACGGTCATATACTTTAGTGGGAATATGGGAGTGTGAGGACGTGCACAGGGCTCCTGCACGGGGCAAGGATGATCCCAGGCAAGGTGCAGCTGTTACCTTCTGTCTAAGCATGGCTCCTAGCACCCCAGCCTCCCTTCAGTAAGTGATGTCTCCTGGGTATTCCCTCATCCTTAGCCAAGCCAGCAATACCAGCCAAGATTGCACCTCTGACACACAGTGAACCTCCCCCAGTTTTACCCAGGACTCTCTGAATTGGCCTGTGGAACTGAAAGGCCATCACCAGATGGACCCTGCTAATTCATGTTTCCACCCCATGTAGCCTGCATAAAGCCTGGGGAAGAGGAGACAAAAACATGTGGGGGTTAGATTCCAGGCTAGTTCCTGGGTCCGTAGTACCCATGTCCACACCTGTGGACTCAGCCTCCAGGCCTACCCCAGAGCCATGCCACCTTTTGTAGCCCCATGCTCCAAGCCAACCTTTGTGTACCTAACTTCCAAGGCAGCACCCAGAAACCCAGACTTCAGGTTTGCCCTTGCTGACCCAGGCTCAAGACCAGTCCTCAAGGCCCCAGTCTTGGGGTCAGTCCCTGTGGCTCTAAAAAAACTAACCAGGCTGGTACCTGCATACCCAGGCTACACACTGGCCCCTGCAGACCCAGGCTCTTCAATATTTTGATTCTTTTCTCTGGTCTGCCTGTGATAATTCAAACAGCCTGCCTTCGAGATCAGAAATTCTCTCTTCTGCTTGTTCAAGTCTGCTGGTTAAACTCTCTGTTGTATTTTTTATTTTGTTGAATGAATCCCTCAGCTCCACAAGCTCAGCTACATTTTTTTTTCAAGGCATTGACTTCTTCGTACATTTCTTCTTTCATATCCGGTATGTTTTTTTCTCATTTCATTGTGTTGTTTCGCTGAATTTTCTTGTATCTCATTTGGTTTCCTTAGAATAGTTACTCTAAATTCCTTGTCTGCCATTTCAAAGACTTCCTGTTCTATAGGTTCTAGCACTTGTAAGTTATTAATTTCCTTTGGTGGCCATGTACTTTCTTGATTTTTCATATTTCTGGTTTCTTTCCTTTGATGTTTTGTAATTTTGGCTGGAGGTATGACAGTTCACTCGTTTCACCCTGATGTATGGCTTGGATCTTGAAGGGACTGCTGCTTCTGGACAGCAGAAACTAGCCTGGACTGGAAGTCCCACCCCACATGCCTTCACCTGCTTGTCAGGCTAGGGGCTTGGAAGCCCATACCTCTCAGGTCACTCACGGAGATGGATGGTCTGTGCCGGAAGTCCCACCCTGTCTGCATTCACCAGCTCGTCTGGCTTGGGGCTTGGGAACCTGGAGCCTCTCAGGTCGCTCACAGAGATGGGGCGGCCTGGGCCAAAAGTCCTGCCCTGTCAGCCTTTACCAGCTTGTCTGGGTCAGGGCTTAGGATCCCAAAGCCTCTCAGGTTGCTTGTGGAGATAGGACGGGCTGGGCTGAAAGTCCGACCCCATCAGCCTTCACTGGCTCATCTGGCTTGGGGCTTGGGAACCCATGCCTCCCAGGTCACTCATGGAGCTATAAGCAAATATTAACCAGTATGAAGGCAGACATAGACTGCAATACAAAAATAGTAGGGAACTTCAATACCCAACTTTCATCTAGACAGAAAATCAATTAAAAAAATCAGGCTTGGACTATATTTTAGACCAAATGGACCTAACAGATATACAAGTATACAAGTCATTCCATCAACAACAGCAGAACACACATTCTTCTCAAGTGCACTCAGAACATTCTCCCAAATACATCATATGTTTGGCCACAGAACAAGTCTTAACACACTTAAGAAGACTGAAATTATATCAACTACGTTCTTAACCACAATGGTATAAAACTAGAAATCAATAACAGTAGTAATTACAGAAAATTCACAAATATGAGAAAATTAAACAACATGAATAATTAATGGATCAAAAAGAAAATGTAAGGAAAATTTTAAAAATCTTAAGACAAATGAAAATGGGAACACAGCATAGAAAACCTTATGGAATACAGCAAAGCAGTTCTAAGAGGGGCCTATATAGCAAGAAATGCCTACACCTAAAAGGAATAAAGATCACAAATAAGCAATGTAACATTACACCTCAAGGAAGCAGGAAAAGAATAAAATCAACCCAAAGTTAGCAGAAGGAAGTATATAATAACTATCAGAGCAGAAATAAACCAAATAGAGAATAGAAAAGATTAATAAAACTAAGTGCTGGTTTTTTGAAAGATAGAACCAACAAATTTCTGGCTAGGTCAAGGAAGAAAAAACAGAGATTAAATAAATAGAATCAGAAATTTAAAAAAAAGACATTGTAACTGACACTACAGAAGTACAAAAAATTGTTAGAGACTATTATGAACAATTGTATGAAAACACATTTGTTTTTTTTTTTCCTAAAGAAGAGATGATTTTATTTTTATTTATTTAAATTTTATTTTGTCGATATACAATGAGGTTGATTATTGTGGCCCATTACTGTAACCCCCCTCCCTCCTCCCTCTTCTCCCTCCCACCCAAAAATGTCCTTTCTGTTTGCTTGTCATATCAACTTCAAGGAGTTGTAATTGTTAAGTCTTCTTCCCCCCGCCCAGTTTTTTTGTGTGTGTATGTGAATTTATTTATTTATTTTTAGCTTCCACCAATAAGTGAGAAC
>NW_007728959.1:48997-62947 GCF_000696425.1 Galeopterus variegatus
AGACCTGTGATTTTTCCTATATCTGGGAAGTTTTCCTGCACTGTTTTATTGAATATGTTTTCAATGCAATCTCCTTTTTCCTCCCCTTCTGGGATGCCCATGACTCCGATATTTGAGTGCTTAAGGTTCTCTCAGATTTTCTTCAATGCCTTTGATTCTTTTTCCTTTTTTTTGTCTCCTTGTGTTATTTCAAACAGCCCATCTTCAAGTTCAGAGGTTCTCTCTTCAACTTCGACAAGCCTGCTGGTTAAACTCTCCATTGTGTTTTTTATTTCACTGAACAGGTTCTTCAATTCGGTAAGTTCTGCTACATTATTTTTCAGGGCATTGATTTCCTTGTACATTTCCTCTTTCAGGTCCTGTATACTTTTCCTCATTTCCTCATGATGTCTAGCTGAGTTTTCTTGTATCTCATTCAGTTTCCTTAGAATTATCACTCGAAAGTCCTTGTCACTCATTTCAAGGTCTTCTTGTTCTATAGGGTCTAGAGCTTGAGATTTATTATCTTTGGGTGGTGTACTTTCTTGATTTTTCGTATTTCTGGTGTCTTTTCTTTGATGTTTATTCATTGTGGCAGGGTTTCACAGACCACCACAGAACTTCCCTGCAGCTCCCGGGGCTCCCCCGCAGGCCAAGCCGGAGCAGCTCTGCACTTTTGCCACAGGGAAAGGCAATAGATGGCCGCTCCTCCAGTGGTGGCGGCAGTGGCTGAAGCCGTGGCGAAGTGGAAGTGGCACGGCAGTCTCAGTGGAGCCCAGGCCCTTCACAGACACTGCTCCAGCCCCACATTGGGCCTCCAACTCCTGACTCAAGGAGTTGGGTTTCTGGTGACTTTGGTTTTTTGATCAGCAGCCTTTTTCTGAGCACCTTCCTTCTTTTTCTTTTCTTCCTGCTTTTTCTTTTCTTCCATCAAATGTTCCTCTTGTGTTTCTCGTTCTTCCTCCCTGGGCTCCTGCTGCTCTGGTGTAGGCCTACTCTTTGCCCAGCAGTGAAGCAGACAACAGCCTTGCCCCCCACTTGTGGGCCACTAGAGACCTGCCGGGCCTTCCTATACTCTTGCAGACTTGCTCCAGAGTCTACTACTGATCCAGTGGCCCTCCATGGAACTGCTGGGCCCTGCTGCTCGAGTGCACGCCTGTTCCCTGCTGGAAAGCAGGTCAGACAGTGGCTCCACCTCCACCTGGTGGCTCTCCGCAGAGCTGCTGGGCCCTGCTGCACCTCCACATACCTGCCCCTGCTTGACAGCAGACTAGGTGGCAGCTCTGCATCCCCCTGCCTGGCCCTGATGTGCCCATACATGCCAGTTCCTGGCCAGACAGTGACATCCACTCCTTTGAGAGCCCTTTGGAGAGCCATAGGACCCCCGCACTCCATACCCAGGCTCACCTGTTTCCAGCATAAAAGCTCATCAAGCAGTACACCTATCCCTGGGAGAGACATGACAATCTCAGAGCTGCATGCCCAAGCCTGACCCCATGGCTGGTCAGGGAGTGACTCTAAGCCTCACAAAGACTACCAAACAGCTGGTTGGCCTTCTGTCAGGCCTGGCTGAACAACCAGCCTGGAATCTCTAACCCAGCAAAACAGTGCCAGTGTTCGCACAAATTCTTGCAGACATTACCGAAGAGGATTACAACCAAAGAAACTGCACAGAGACTATGCTACTGAGTCCACACAAAACTAAAGCCAATGCAACATACCCAGCAGACACTCCAGGATCCACCTATGGGAAAAGGTCATTTCTATGTAATCCACTCTATAAAATTAGATGTGCAGATATCAATGTAGGGACACAAGAAACATTAAAAACCAAGGAAAATGACACCCCCAAAGGAATACAATAAATCTCCAGTAACAGTCGCCAAAGAAAGGGATAGTTATGAGATGCCTCTAAAGCAATTTCAAATAACAATCTTAAGGAACCTTAATGAGATACAAGAGAACACAGAGGAATAATTCAATGAAATCAGGAAAACAATTTACAATCTGAATGAGAAATTTAACAAAGAGATAGAGATCATAAAAAAGAACCAAACAGTAATCTTCAAAGTATATTCAAAGTGCTGAAAGAAAAAAACTGTGGAGTATACATAAAGCATAAAGCAGATGTATTTCACAGGGCCTGGTTTTCCAAAGCCCTGCAGTTTTTGGTTTAGCCTAGCTTCTTAAGAGTACCTATAAAATGTTAACCTTGGAGGTGACAGGAAACTTTTCCCAGGCTACTCTCTGTTGTAAGATAAAGAATTGTAGCAAAACAAGGTTGCTAGCTCAAAGGACAGACAGGTTCATGATTGATATGTAAAGATACTGGGAAATTGCCATAAGAAGAGAATACTTGCTAAGATCAAGCTTTTGTTGGTGGACTGACTTAACTTCTTGAAAATTGCATTATGGAGTGTCACCTTGCTTGTCTTACTGAATGTTACCAGCTTCTGTTGTTAAACTTGTTAAACTATACTTAGCAAAACCCCACTTATGTTCTCTTCCTGTAACTTCCTGGTCTGGAGAATAAATGCAGAAAGACAACCCCAATTCGTGGTTAATTTCCCAAATGGAAGGAATGCCTCTATCTTGAGGGTTCCAGGAGATTAACCCCTTTTTGGGGCTTCTCACTGCTCAGAAGAGATGGGCTTTGAGTAATCTTTGGCAGCTCCATCGCCCAGGCGAAAACAGGTGACAAATCCGTGGGAGGCAAAGCAGCAAAAAACTGTCAGCCAAGAATACTTTTTTTTTTTCCCTTTTTGTCTTTTTTACTGACTGGTAATGGGACCGCAACCTTCGGTGTTGCGTCCGCACTGCGCTCAGCCAGTGAGCAGGAACCGGTTTCCACATGGGATCCGAACCCTCGGTGGGAGCACTGCCATGCTCCCAAGCAGCGCACTCTCCAGTGCGCCACTGGGCCAGCCCAAGAATACTTTATTGAGCAAAGTTATAGTTCAGAACTAAGGGAGAAATAAAGACCTTCCCAGACAAGCTGCAGAGGGAATTCATTACTAGACCAGCCTTGTAAGAAATGCTTCAGACAGTGTTACAAGTGGACATGAAAAGATGATAATCACTATTATGAAAACATTTCAAAATACAAAACTCACCAGAAATGATAAATTCATAATTCAAACTCAGAATTCTTCTGTTAAGTAATGGTGCAATGTAAATCCTCCAATTCCCTATTATAAAGGTTTAAAGTCAAAACAGTCAAAAAACAACAATAGCTACAACTAGTCTGGCCAAGGAATATACAGTAGATATAAGTGTAAATTAAGGCAACAAAAATATAAATTTTTTGCATGTGTGTGTGGGGGGGAGGGGAGTTTAGAGTATTTTCATGCAACCAAAGTTAAATTGCTATCAGCTTAAGATGGTTTATTAGATCTACAAGACTCCTTATGTTAGCCCCAAGGTACACACAAAAAAAGAAATTACAGCAGATACGTAAATGAGAAAGAGAAATAAAACAAAGCTTAGTACCACAGAAAGTCACTAATCCACAAAGGTAAATAACAACAGAAAATGAAAAAAGCAAAGGATCTACAAAACAACCAGGAAAAAAAAAATGAAGAAAATGGCAGGAATAAGTTCTCTCTTATCAGTAGTAATGGTGCATGTAAATGAATTAAGCTTTCCAATGAAAAGACATAGAGTGGCTGAATGGATAAAAAACAAGATTCAACAATATGCTACCTACAAGAGACTCCCCTACTGTTAAAGATAAACACAGACTGAAAGTAAAGGGCTGGAAAAAGATACCTTACACAAATGGAAACTAAAAGCGAGCAGGAGTAGCCATACATATATCATATAATATAGATTTTAAATCAAAAACTATAAAAAGAGACAAAGCAAGTCATTATATAAGGAAAGAGAGCAATTCAACACAAGAAAAGAACACATGTTAACATATGTGCACCCAATGCTTGAGCACCCAAATATATAAAGCAAACATTATTAGACCTAAGGGGAAAGACAGATTGCAATTCAATAATATTAGGGGACTTTATACCCCACTTTTAACAATGAACATATAACGTAGACAGAAAATAAACAAACATCTGATTTAAACTACACCACAGACCAAATGGACCTTACAGAAATTTACAGAACATTACATCCAACAGCTGCAGAATACACATTTTTCTCAGCTGCACATGGAATGTCTCTAGAATAGATCATATATTAGGCCACAAATCAAATCTACACAAATCTTAAAAGACAGAGATCATAGCAGGTATCTTTTTTAAACACAATGGTAAAAAACTGAAAATCAACAAGAAGAAAGACTTTGGAAACTTTACAAACTCATGGAAATTAAACAACATGCTCCTAAATAACCAACGGGAAAATGAAGAAATTAAAAGGGAACTTAACAAATCCTTTGAGAAAAATGACAATGGAGACACATCATACCAAAACTTATGAAATATGGCAAAGACACTTCTAAGGAGAAAGTTTGCAGCAATAAATTCCTATATCGAAAAAGAAGAAAGATTTCTAATAACCTAATATTGCACCTAAAGAAACTAGAAAAATAACAACAAACTACACACAAAATTGTCAGAAGGAAAGAAATAATAAAACTCTGAGCAGAAATAAATGAAATCAAAACAAACAAACAAAAAACAAGTGAAAAAACTGACAAAATGAAGAGTTGGTTTTTGAAAAGATATATAAAATTGAGAAACCTTTAGCCAGACTAAACAAGAAAAAAAGAGAAAATTAAAATAAAATGATGAATGAAAAAGGAGACATTACAATTGATGCCGCAGAACACAAAGGATCAGAAGAATCTATTATGAAAAACTATATGCCAACAAATTTAATAACACAGAAGAAATAGATAAATTCCTGGACAAACACAATCTACAAGATTAGATTATAAAAAAAATAGAAAATCTGAAAAGATCATAACAAATGAGGGGACTAAATCAGTAATAAGTCTTTCATTAAAGCAAAGCCTGGGACCTGATGGTTTCACTGCTGATTTTTACCAAACATTTAAAGAAGAACTAACACCAATTCTCTCCAGATTATTCCAGTAAGGAGGAGGGAACACTTCCTAACTGATTTTATATCACCAGCATTACTGTGATTCTAAAAGAGGACATGGACACAACAGAAAAAGAAAATTATAGGCCGATATTTGTGGTAAACATAGATGAGAAAATTCTCAATAAGATAGTAGCAAACTGAATCCAACAGCACATTAATAAGATCATTCAGTATGATGAAGTGGGATTTATCCCAGGTATGCAAGGATGGTTTAACCTATGCAAATCAATAAATAGGATACACCACATAACAGAGAGAAAAACAAAAACCATATGGTCATTTCAATTGATGCAGGAAAAGCATTTAGCAAAATTCAATATTCCTTCATGATAGACACTCTTAACAAATGAGGTATTGAACATATGTACCTCGACACAGTGAAGTCCATGTAAGACAAACCCACAGCTAGCATCATACTGAATGGGGAAAACCTGAAAGTTTTACCTCTTAGACCAGAACAATTCAAGGATGCCCACTTTCACCGCTTCTGTTCAACACAGCACTGGAAGTCCTAGCCAGAGCAATTAGACAAGAGGAAGAAATAAAAGGCATCCAAATGGAGGAATTCAAAGTGTCCCTGCATGTAGATGATATAGAAAACCCTAAAGACTCCACCAATAAAAGTGTTAGAACTAATAAACAAACTCAGTAGTTGCGGGATTTAAAATCAACATACAAAAGTCAGTAGCATTCTACATACTAATAGTGAACTCCCTAAAAAAGAAATCAAGAAAACAATTCCTTTTAAGACATATACAAAAAAAAAAAAATGAATATCTAGAAATGAACTTGACCAAGGAGGTGAAAGACCTCTACAATAAACGCCATGAAACTGTGAAGAAAGAAATTGAGGAGGACATAAATAAATGGAAAGATATTCCATGTTCGTAGATTGGAAGAATTAATATAGTTAAAATTGTTATTCTACCCAAAGTGACCTAAAGATTTAATGCAATTCCTGTTAAAATATGAATGACATGCTTCAATGAAATGTACAACCCTAAAATTCATATGGAACCAAAGACTCCAAGTAGTAAAAGAAATCCTGAAAAAAAAGAACAAATCTGGAAACATCACACTACCTGACATCAAATTATTAAAACTGTAGTAACCATAACTGCATGGTACTGGGTTAAAAATAGACACACAGACCAATGGAACAGAATAGAGAGCTCTAGAAATTAATTCATTCATTTACAGCCAAATGATCTTTTACAAAGGTGCCAGGAATACATATTGGGCAATCTGCTTCAGTAAATGGTGCTGGGAAAACTGGATATCCACACGCAGAAGAATAAAACTAGTCCCCTACCTCTCACCATATACAAAAATCAACTCAAAATGGATTAAAGATTTAAATGTAAAACCTGAAACTATGAAACTATTAGAAAAAGACATAGGGAAACAATCCATGACATGCGGCTGGGCAAGGATTTTTTAAAATAAGACTTCAAAAGCATAAACGATAAAAGCAAAAATAGACTAGTGGGATTATGTCAGACCAAAAAGCTTTTGTACATCAAAGGACACCATTAACAGAATGAACAGACAACATACAGAATGAGAGAAAATATTTTCAAACTATACATCTGATAAGGGGTTAATATCCAGAGTACATAAGGAACTTAAGCAACTCAACAAGAAAAAACCAAATAACCCAATTAACAAATGTGTAAAGGATCTTAATAGACATGTCTGAAAAGAAGACATACAAATGGCAAACAGGCACATGAAAAAATACTCAACATCACTAATCATCAGGGAAACATAAATCGAAACAATGAGATACCACCTCACTCCAGTAAGAATGGCCGTTATCCAAAAGACAGAAGAACACAAGTGTTGGAAAGGATGTGCGGAAAAGGGAGCCCTGTGCACTGCTGGCGGGAGTGTGAACTAGCACAGCTACTATGGAAAACAGTACAGAAGCTCCTCAAAAATTAAAAATATCACTGCCATATGACCCTGCAATCCCACTACTGGGTATATAACCAAAGGAAACAAAGTCAGTATGTCAAAGAGATATCTGCACTCCAATGTTTACTGCAGCACAATCTACAATAGCCAAGACATGGAATCAACCTAAGAGTCCAACAACAGATGAATGAACTTAAAGAAAGTTGGTATATATACCCAATGGAATACTATGCAGAAATAAAAAGAATGAAATCCTGTCATTTGTGGCAAAGTGGATGGACTTGAAGGACATTATGTTAGAAGAAAGCCAGGCACAGAAAGACAAATACCATGTGACATCACTCATATGTTTAATTTTGCTGCTATAGAGGCAAAGAATAAAACAGTGGTTACCAGAGACTGGTGATAATAGGGAAAGGCTGGGCAATATGTGTAAAATTACAATTAGATAGGAGGAATAATTTCTGCTGCTTTATTGCACAGTAGGGTGATTATAGTTATCAGTAAAGTTTTGTACATTACATAATAGGAGAGGCTTTTGAATGTTTTTGCTACATGAAAATGATAAATGCATGCTTTGATTGATGTATCAACTACCCTGGTATGATTACTGTACAACATATATATGTATCAAAATATCAGATTGTACCCCATAAGTATGTACAATTACAGTGTGTAAGTTGAAATAAAAATTTAAAAAATTACATTAGTAATAAATTTAACAAAGGTGGTGAAAGGACCATATACTGAAAACTATAACATATTAATGAAATATATTCAAGAGGACAAAAATAAATGGACAGATATCCTGTGTTCATAGATCTGAAGAATTTATGTTGTTAAAGTATTCATATCACCCAAAGTGATCTATAGATCCAATGCAATCCACATTAAAAGTCCAATGACATTTTTCACAGAAGTAGTAAAAAACAATTTAAAAATTCTTATGGAACCACAAAGGATCCCAAATTGCCAAAGCAATTTTGAGCAATAAAGAACAAACAGGAGACATCCACTACCTGAGTTCAAAACACACCACAAAACTATAGGAACCAAAACAGCATGGTACTGGCATAAAAACAGATACACAGGTCAATGGATCAGAGTGGCGAGCCCAGAAATAAATTCATGCACCTATGGTCTGCACCTTTCTCTCAGTCTTGGGGGTCTCAGGAGGCAGGACTACATGTAGCCTCTGCCAGGAGTCCCTCAGGGAGCAGGGCTGCATGCAGCCCTGCCAAGAGACTGCAGTAAGGTGAGCTGATCAAGGCACGCCTTGAGCTAGGGGCTGCCGCCTGGGGAGGTGGTCAACCACAGACCAGACACAAAGTTCTGGGGCTTAGTGCACACACTAAGCAACTTTATTGGGTAAAAGCATGCCTTATACATGTTTTAGCCAGCTGTAAACCCCTCCCATACCTCCCTGTCTCCAAGGTAACTCGAGAGGAAGTCTGTGGTTTGCGGTTGAGCTTTGCAAATTTTTGCTGACCCAGTCCTTTTGCATTTCTGCTGACACAGTCTAAATCCTGGAGAGCAAGAGTGCCTCCATCTTTAACAGGTGTTCTCCTTCATTTTCCTCCAACAGTCAATTGATTTTTTTTTCAAGGTGTCAAGAACAAACAATGGCAAAAAGTCTCTTCAATAAATGGAGGTGAGAAAAATGGATATACACATGCAAAAGGGTGAAATTGGACATTATCTCACTTCATATGCTAAAAATAACTCAAAATGGATTAGAGACTTAAACACAAAACCTCAAACTGTAAAACTCCTACAAGAAAACATGAAGAAAAAATGCCATCACACTGTTGGGGGCAATGATTTTTTGGATATTAACTGAAAAGCACAGGTAACACAAATGAAAATAGACAAATGGAAATACTTCAAACTCAAAAGCTTCTGCAAACCAAGGAAATCATTGAAAGAGTGAAGAAATAACCTACAGAATGGAAGAAAATATTTGCAATCCATGCATCTGATAAAGCATACATCTTAATATTCAAAATACATGAGAAGTTCAAACAACTCAATAGCAAAAAACCAAATAACTGGATTAAAAATGGGTAAAGGACCTCAATAGACTTTTCTCAAAAGAAGACATACAAATGGCCAACAGGTATATGAAAGAATGCCCAACATCACTAATCATTAGGGGTAGGAAAATTAAAACCATACTGAGATATTGCTTGACACCTGTGAGAATGACTATTGTGAACAGGAAAGATAACAAGCGTTGGTAAGTATTTGGAGAAAGGGAACCCTTGCACCCTGTTGGTGGCATGTACATCACCCTAGACATTATGGACGCACAATGGAAGTGCCTCAAAAAATTAAAAATAGAACTACACGTGATCCAGAAATAATATGACTATATCCAAATGAAGTGAAATCGGTCTGTCCAAGGTTCACTTCCACATCCATTGCAGCATTACTCTGAATACCTGAGATACGAAATCAACCGTAGTGTCCTTCAGTTGATGAATACACAAAGAAAAAGTGATGTATATACACAACGAAATACGATGTAGCCTCAAAAGAAGGAAATTGTGTCATTTGCAGCCGCATGGATGACATACTGACTGGAGGACATTATGCTCCATGACAAAAGCCAGGCACAGAAAGACAAGTACCACAGATCTCTCTAAAAAAGTGAAACTAGTACAAGAAGAGAGTAAAGTGGTGGTTACCAGGGGGTGGAGCAGGGGCTGTCTGGGAAGTGCTGGTTAGCAGATACAACATTTTAGTTAGCCAGGAGGAATGAGTTCAAGATGCTTATGGAACAACACGGAGCCTCCAGTTAATTACAGTGTCCTGTGCACTTGAAAATACCCAGGAGAGAAGACTTTGTGTGCTCACCACACGCAAAAAACTAAGTATGTGAAGTGATATATAAGCTGTTAAGCTCAATTTAGCCATAATACAACATACACCAATTTCAAAACATCACCTTGTACACAATGAATATGTATACAATTTTTATCTATTAAAAATAAATAAAATGTTAAAGAGTAAACAATTAATTACATGTGGGTTAAAATGATTAATGCAAATTCCTTCCCCCTTCCGCCTGTTTGCTTCTTCCGAGAAGCAGATGAATGATCTCGGACACTTGATAAGATAAGGCCCATCCATCTTACTCCTCTCACCCAGGGGAGGAGGGACAGGCCTCTGCCCTGCACCCTCCACCCCATTCAGCCCCCAATCCTGACCTGGCAGCTGCTCTCAGCACCCTCCTCTCAGCAGCTCCTGCAGAGACGGGCACCAGGCACCTGAACATCTCCTTCCTCCATCTCCAGCTGGGGCCTCCAGCCCTGACCCCTGCCCCAGTTTCTCTGGCAGCTCCAGGGACACTTTCTCCCATGACGTGATCAGTCTGCCAGTGCAGGTCCCCCGACAGGATAAAAGGATTTGGGCTGAGTGGGGGTGGAAGGATCATCATGATGGCCTTCAGGGCAAAGGCAGATGTGTGGGTGGCAGGGCCCTGGCTGTGCCTGCACAGGGCACAGAAACTGGGCAGCAGAGCCGCTCTAGTGCCGAAGGCAGTGCTGCCCTTTGAAGCCATTCCCCAGCATCCTGGCAACAAGTATCTGAAGCTGCTGCAGATCTGGAAGGAGCGGAGCTATGAGAACTTTCACCTGGAGATGCATCAGACCTTCCAGGAGCTGGGGCCCATTTTCAGGTAAAGCCCTCCCTGGCCACTGGCTGAGAATGCCCAGAATCTTCAGGCCCTGCGGGCTGCCCAGCCGTTGCCAGGCACACGGTGCTGCCTGTTCCTAGTAGGTGCCTGTGCTCTACACCCTAGGAAGGCAGGGAGGGAGCATGGTGGTTGCTGGTCTGCGCCTCTGCTGGTGGAGACAAAGGGTCTTTGTGGCTCCCTACTGAGAGGACAGAGCTCAGAGGCACTAAAGTTGGAGAGGTTTCAGGGGACAGCAGGAGAGATTGGCCGTACAGCAGCAAAAAACCAAATAACTGGATTAAAAATGGGTAAAGGACCTGAATAGACTTTTCTCAAAAGAAGACATACAAATGGCCAACAGGTATATGAAAGAATGCCCAACATCACTAATCATTAGGGGTAGGAAAATTAAAACCATACTGAGATATTGCTTGACACCTGTGAGAATGACTATTGTGAACAGGAAAGATAACAAGCGTTGGTAAGTATTTGGAGAAAGGGAACCCTTGCACCCTGTTGGTGGCATGTACATCACCCTAGACATTATGGACGCACAATGGAAGTGCCTCAAAAAATTAAAAATAGAACTACACGTGATCCAGAAATAATATGACTATATCCAAATGAAGTGAAATCGGTCTGTCCAAGGTTCACTTCCACATCCATTGCAGCATTACTCTGAATACCTGAGATACGAAATCAACCGTAGTGTCCTTCAGTTGATGAATACACAAAGAAAAAGTGATGTATATATGGAACCATGGCTGGCCTACAGACAGCATCATGGGCACACATGTGGCGTGTTCTTGCTGTGAGGGGCGAGTCTGCATGAGGAGGAAAGAGGGTGGGGAGACAAAGGAGACCCCAAAGCACAGCCGCCCTGGGGCCTATTGGGGTGAAGACAGGTGACCACCAGCACCCGATGAGTGCCTTGCCATGGGGGCCATGTGTGCCCTGCGGCCGGGAGCAGCAAGACCGGGGTAGAGAAATGCAGGGGGCACCTTCTCAGACGACAGATGAACAATGAGCACTTGCAGTGAGGGGCAGCCGGCCTGCACAGGCCTGGCAGGTGCTCCCTCTGTAGGGTGGTGGCTCTCCTTCCTGCAGGGGAGGAAACTGAGGCCCTGAGAAGGGGAGTCACTGGCAGAGGTCCGAGTCAGCGTGCGCCAGCGCCTGACATCCCCAGGGCTGCACCCAACCCCCAGGGTGCCCTTGGCTCCTGGAGCCAAGGCAGTCCCTCGCTTTGGGGGACACACTCCTGGGGACAAGTGCCATGGAGATCAAGGTGGTCGCGGACTCTTTTGCTCTCAGAATGGAAGCCAAAGTAGGGTGGTTGCCCTGGGGCACGTTTCATCCCCCGTGGAAAGCGTGGCACACCTGGTCAGGAAGGCAGGCAGAAGATGTGGCCTCGAATCCATCATCTGCAAAAAGGTGGAAATTAGGGCGGGAGGAAGGCGAAAGGAGGAAGGTCAGAGTGTTCCCGGCTGCCCCACCTCCCGTCAGGAAGCGAATTCTCTTTGGAACAGTGGGGTTTAGAGAAATGGGCATGTGTGATTGGAGCCTCTTAACTGAGGAGACCTGGAAGGAAACCCAACCCAGAGGGCAGGTCTGGGGAAGGTTGGACCGGTACATCTGAAGGAAGGGGTATACTTGTGTGCACGCGTGTGCGTGTGTGTATGCATGCGCATGTGTTTGCACGCGTCTCTTTGTGTCTAATTTTAAATATTTGCATGGCTGTTTTGTTTGTTTTTTTGTTTGTTCTTGTGTTTTTGGTGCTGGCCAGTATGGGGATCTGAACCTGTGACCTTGGTGTTATAAGGCTGCCCTCTAACCAGCTGAGCTAACCGGCCTGACTGTTTTGTCTGTATTTGTGCAACCTGCGTTTGGACGTCCTGAATGGGCACATTCGGTGAAAGTACATGGGCCTGTGATCATGAACAATATTTGCTGGACGCTAGCCATANCCTGAATGGGCACATTCGGTGAAAGTACATGGGCCTGTGATCATGAACAATATTTGCTGGATGCTAGCCATAGATAAAGAAGGGATTTTTGCATAAAGTGGCTGAGGGTGGAAATCCCTGCCCTCCATTCACTGGAGCACATCCAGGGAGCTCCATGTGCTCTGGGCGGTGCTTTGAGGATATTTTGAGAGATGCGGTTGGTCCCTGCCCTACAGGAGATGGGGACACGTCACAGAGACAGGCAGGTGTTGCTGACACGGGGCAGAAGATCAGGAAAGGAAGGGCAGGGAGATGAGAGGCCAGCCAGGGCCTCCCCGTCTGGGTCAGGTGTGGGTGAAGTGGGCAAAGCTTCACAGGAGGGTCAACCTCGTGCCTTGCAGAAGAGACCGCCCCCCAGGGAACATTCCCCTTGTGGACAAGGAAGGTGGGGTACAGGTTTGGGGCCAGCTGCTTGCTCGGGCTGCCTCTCAAGCTGTGCTCTATAGGAATGGGCCAGAATGGCGCTCCAACCGACTGCGGGTGAACCCAGATGTGCTGTCACCACAAGCCGTCCAAAAGTACATCCCCATGCTGGATGTGGTGGCAAGGGACTTCTCAATGGCCCTGAAGAAGAAGGTGCAACAGAATGCCCGGAGAAGCCTGACCCTGGACATCCAGCCCAGTATCTTCTACTACACCGTAGAAGGTGTGGGGTCATGTGGGAAGGTCCCGGCCTCAGTGTCTCTGGAGTAGGCCTGGAATGGGGCAGGGAGGGCTGGCGGGTGGCAGCCGTAAGGCCCGGGACTGCCTGTGTCTCAGCTGTGCCATTTCCCCGCAGCCAGCCACTTAGCTCTTTTTGGACAGCGGATGGGCCTCTTTGGCCATAATCCAAGCTCTGCCAGCCTGAACTTCATCCACGCCCTGAGGGCCATGCTCAGATCCACCGTACAGCTCACGCTCATGCCCAGGAGCCTGTCCCGCTGGACTTGCAGCAAGGCATGGAAGGAGCACTTTGAGGCCTGGGACTACATCTTCCAGTATGGTGAGGGCCAGCGATCCGGTGGTGCTGTGTGGCAGGGACACAATGGTCACCCAGTTTCTCCTTGTCCACAGCACAGGGGAGAACTGAGGCCACATGCAAAGGCTATGGCTTCCTCATGGTCCTGACCGACAAATTTTGCAGGAAGCTGGGGCTGGGCTGGGCTGATCCCCAGATCTTGGGATAGAAGTCCTTTGGGGACTTGGGGATGTTGGGGGCTGGGTGCGTAGGATGAGGACAGAGAAGAGGCGCTTTACAGCACTAAGGCCTGGGGACTGTCTCCCCTTCCTCCAACAGCCAGCAATTGCATCCAGAAAATCTATCAGGAG
>NW_007728959.1:63202-66211 GCF_000696425.1 Galeopterus variegatus
CATCCTCAGCTCAGGGCTGGTCTGAAGAGGCTGGAGGAGGGAGATGTTCAGCTGCAGGTGGCAGAGCAATACAGACATTACACAGGCCATGACATGGGGTGGTGAGGCTGCCAGGTCTCAAGCTGGGGCTGGCAGATGCCTCTCATTGCACCATAAATGACCCAGGATGACAAATTCGTTTCGGTCTCAGGTGGCCAGTTTAGGGTAGGGCAGTCTGGGCTGAGGAGCCTGTGCATGGCCAGGGCAGATACCCCCTTTGGAGCAGGTGGACGTGGGGCTCCAGAACCTCCCTGAGTGATGCTGAAGGTCATCCCCTCCTGGTCCCTAGAGGAGGGTGTGAGTATCCCACCTGGAAGAGGCTGGAGTAGACAAGGGCCTTGGATGGGATGGGGTCACCTTTCTCTCAGGACTCAGGGAAAGGAGTCGAGGCGGACACTAGGACCTTGAGTTCTGTGGTCCCAGGGTTCTGTGGTCCCAGGGTTCTGGGCTGCTGTGGACATGCACATCCACCTGGGGGCTGAGGTGCATGGCCTGTGCCCAGGTCAGAGCCTTTCATCCATGGTTCCTGCAGACGGCCACCCCTGCTCCTGCCATCCTCAGCTCAGGGCTGGTCTGAAGAGGCTGGAGGAGGGAGATGTTCAGCTGAAGGTGGAAGAGCAATGCAGACATTACACAGGCCATGACATGGGGTGGTGAGGCTGCCAGGTCTCAAGCTGGGGCTGGCAGATGCCTCCGGAATTGCCCCAGGAGGAGGAGCTCATTTGTGTGTGGGATGGCCCGTTCAGGGTAGGGCAGTCTGGGCTGAGGAGCCTGTGCATGGCCAGGGCAGATACCCCCTTTGGAGCAGGTGGACGTGGGGCTCCAGAACCTCCCTGAGTGATGCTGAAGGTCATCCCCTCCTGGTCCCTAGAGGAGGGTGTGAGTATCCCACCTGGAAGAGGCTGGAAGAGACAAGGGCCTTGGATGAGATGGGGTCACCTTTCTCTCAGGACTCAGGAAAAGGAGTCAAGGCGGACACTAGGACCTTGAGTTCTGTGGTCCCAGGGTTCTGTGGTCCCAGGGTTTTGGGCTGCTGTGGACATGCACATCCACCTGGGGGCTGAGGTGCATGGCCTGTGCCCAGGTCTGAGCCTTGCACCCATGGCTCCTGCAGACGGCTACCACCTTGCTGATGACCCTGTTTGAGCTGGCTCGGAACCCTGATGTGCAGCAGGCACTGCGGGAGGAGAGCCTGGCAGTTGAGTCCAGGATCTTGGAAAATCCCCAGAGGGCAACCACGGAGCTGCCCCTGCTGCAGGCGGCCATCAAGGAGACCTTGAGGTAGGGGCTTGCTGACCCCTCCCCAGCTGCCCTGGCCCCTCTGCTCTCTGGGGGCTCGCAGACTGAAAGGGAGGCTGAGAAGCAGCCTTGCTGGGATTGCATTTCCTCTGCACCTGCTCCTCCTCTGCTAAAGGCCAGGGCTTCTCTTACCCTGGGATCCCACTTCAATGTCCTGGGGCCCATCCTCAGGCATGTCTTCCTGGTACTGGGGCTGCTCAGGCTGGGGGGAGGTTTGACTGAGCCCAGGAGGAGCAAGTGAGCTCTTCCTCATGATCTGGGCTCCCACCATCGCCCTGAACCTCTGATGGGGTGGGAAATCCTGGGAAGGAATTCTGTGGAGGGGACATGAGGAAACCTGTCAGCTGAGGACCCTCCCTGCTGGTCTCCACCCCCAGGCTCTACCCTGTGGGTATTTTTCTGGAGCGACTCGTGAGCTCAGACTTGGTGCTGCAGAACTACCACATCCCGGCAGGGGTGAGTGAGTCCCCATAGCCCGTCCAGCCAGCCCTGCCCCCCCACATTGGTTGAGTGGGCAGGTGACCCCTCCATCCACACCTGTCTGCAGACATTGGTCCAGTTTTTCCTCTACACACTGGGTCGCAACCCCACCTTGTTCCCGAGGCCTGAGCGCTATAACCCCCAGCGCTGGATAGAGAGCAGGGTCCCCAGCAGGAGCTTCCACCACCTGGGCTTTGGCTTTGGCCTGCGGCAGTGCCTGGGGCGGCGCCTGGCAGAGGTGGAGATGCTGCTACTGCTGCACCACGTGAGCAGCCTGGGAGGGTCTGGGTAGGGTGCCATGGGGGCCTGAGCCGTGGGGTGGGTGTGGTCAGGGTTGGGCCTGGTTTGACCCACAGGCTGCCTCTGGCCCTGCTGCATGGTTCCTGCATCTGGCAACGTGGGAGGAGGCTATGTCCTTTCCTTTGGTCTCCTGAGGAAGCCAAATGCAAACTCTGCTTCTGTCCCAGGTCCTGAAAACCTTCCTAGTGGACACAATAAACAAAGAGGATGTGAAGATGGTCTACCGCTTCATATTGGTGCCCTCTGCCTTGCCTCCGTTTATATTCAGGTCCCTTAACTAGTTATGTGTCTGCACCGAGGGTCCCAGACCTGCCACCACCCTCCCTCTTCTGTTTTTCATCGAAAAACACTATTAAAATATAAAACTAATCTTTCCATGAAATTTTGAAGTACTGTGTGTGTGTGTGTGTGTGTGTGTGTGTGTACCATAGCACCATCCTGGAAAATGTTTTAGTCATGTTAGCAGGTTCATCAGTCATTTGTTGAGGTGTGCCACCTAATCAGTTTCTAAAACATGCAAGGGTTAGCTGCATTGTGTATGACAAGGGGGAAGTGCTGGCTGCCATGGTCAGAGGGTCAGGCCGCAGGGCAGGATGGAAACCTGGAGGAGGGAAGTAGGGGAAGTTACCGGGGAGTGAGCAGCCCCCTCCGAGGGGGTGAGACATTGGCTGATATGAGGCAGCATCCTCCTGGGGAAAGCAATAATGTCCTTATATTTCTAGAATGTCACAGATAGTTTCACCACACACCAGATGTGACTTAGCCATGGGAATTAGGCATCAGGGTGTGTGTTTTGGCAGACAGTAAAGATTTTATCAGGATAGTGTATGTTATGGGCTAAATTGGGAGCCCCTAAAATTCATATACTGAAGACCTAAACCGCAGGACCTT
>NW_007728959.1:66292-89022 GCF_000696425.1 Galeopterus variegatus
AAGCCAGATGCAAACTCTGCTTCTGTCCCAGGTGCTGAAAACCTTCCTGGTGGACATAATAACCAAAGAGGATGTGAAGATGGTCCACCGCTTCATATTGATGCCCTCCGCCTTGCCCCTCTTTACATTCAGGACCATTAACTAGTCACGTGTCTGCACCGAGGGTCCCAGCCATGCCACTACACTCTCTCTTCCTTGACCCCACGCCACCTCCCCTTTCCCAGCTGCACAGCTTCCTGGACCACACCATGTCCTGCCAGCCTCATGCACAATTGTTACAGCTGAAATCCTGCAGCGGCAGGGCTTGCAGCAAGGCCAGGGTGGAGCTGGGATGATCCTGCTGTCAGGACCTGGCGTTGTCTCCAGCACCAGCCAGATCCTTTTCCAGCAAACAGCATCCTCTAGGGGCTTAGCCCCCACCCCTCCCTGCACTAGCTGCAGGCTCCTCATGTGGTCATCCAAACACCCTGAGATCCTGCCCCATGCCTTCCTATCCCGTCTCACACCACTGCTCCCTCCCTTCCCTCTCATGGGTGCCTCTGTGTGGGTTGTCTGAGGGTCAGGAAAAGGGAACCCAGCTTCTGAGACTCCAGCTCAAGGTCCCTCTCCTGCAGCCTGCCTTCCCAGGCAGCTCAAGCACACACTAAGCTCTCTGGAAGTCATCATCCTGGAAAGGGATCCTGAGGTTAGGGTGGAGAGGCCCTGGTGATCACTTTTCCTGAAATATCCCCATTTTGAATACAACAAAGCTGAGTCATGAGGGAACTGTGACCCCACAGCTATCTGGTGTTGGCCACGTGCACCAGGCCAGCTGTCCTGTGGACCAGGCATTGTTCTGTGCTCAGCTCCGTGCCATGCCCTGGGGCAGGGCCTGCAGATGCCGAGAGGGGCAGAGGCAGTCATGTGGGGTGAGAGCAGGGCAGACTCGAGTGGGCCCACGGTGACAGGGACGGCTTCTGCCCACTAGTTGCTTGTTCAGCACATGAGCACGAGCCACGTGCCATGACTGTGGAGGGCACGGGAGGCAGCAGTTAGCAGAGGGGATGTGCCCCCAGCCCTCACCTGCTCCTCACCCAGCAGAGTGGACAGACACCTCGATCATGGTCTGCTCTGTCGTGCAGGAGAGAGGGGAGAGGAAGTGCCAAACTTAAGAGAACAGCTAGTCAGACTGTCTTTGCCCCAAGGACTTTCACTGGACCCACGCTCACAGCAGACAGATCATGATGGCTTTTTGCTCCATGAAAGGTGAAATCCTTAGATATGCAGCCCAGGGGTTGTCAGTAGCTCCATCAGCGACTCAGGTTCGTCACCCTGTGGTCACAGACGCTGGCCTTCCCAGGGCACGCAGCCCTGCATCAGACAGCAGGGAGGGAGGCGCCAGGAGCCCAAGGCCATGGGGCCTGTGCTCTCCGGCATGAGGCTTTCCCAGAATACCCATCCAGCCCCACAGGTCAGCAGCAGGTCAGATGGTCCTGAAATGCACCTGCAAAAATCTTTTTTTTTTAACTCTTTATTTCTCAATTATTATAGATACATAGAAAGTTGCAAGAAAAGGTATAGGAATGTTCTCTGCTCCTTTCACACAGCTTTCCCAAAATCAATATCTTGCCTCTCTATAATACAGTATTTAAACCAGGAATAAACAGTGGTACCATCCTCTGAGCTTGTTGAGAGATTAACAGTTATTTGTGTGTGTGCGTGTGAGCAAGTGTGTGCAAGTGTCATTCTGAGCAGTGTTATCACATATGTAATTCTCTCTGTTCAAAGTGCAGATTTAATTAATAATCAATATGGTGAGGCCAACAGGCCAGGGGATGATTGACCTCATAACACAGTCTGTTACTGCAGTTCCCTGGGGTAGGTTCATGTCTTGCTGTGGTGGCCATGCTGGGAAGCACCTGGGTCCATCCGGAGACAGAGGGTGTGGGGCAAGTGTGGCCAGAGGCCTTGCATTGTTCCACTGGGGGGAACAGGAGAGGCAAGCCAAGCAGGCTTAGCACTGGTTGGTTTGCACAGTTACCAAAGGCTCTGGGGCATGGGTAGTCCCTAGGTGTCTGGTGCCCGACTCTGGTGGATTGGTGCTGGGAACAGGGGCCTGGAACAGGACAGGCCTATAATGTGGCCGGTGCATGGCTGAGTCTGCATGTGAAACGCGCTATCAACGGTCCTCTTCTATCTCTTGCAATTTCCTAGCCCTGGAGGGCACTGAGCCCAGGGTCACCAAGACCCTGAAGAACATAAAAAATATAGGCAATAACAAGACACGGTTATACAATTGGCTGTGTGATGCTTTGATACCATATTATGGAAACATTAAAGAGTAGAACAGAGGCTGTTCTAAACAGTGGAGAAAACTTTTTATGGTAGTACAAGGAGCAACACAAAAACAAGTATAAGGAGTTTTTTAGGTGGTTCATAATTAAGTTTCCCATTTGTATGGCACCAGCCAAGAGAACAGATCTGAAATTTCCAGGGTATTTAACAATATCTCGGTGAAGTCGCAAAGTGTGTTTAAAGTATGATTTTGTTTTAACACATGTGACAACTATACATATGTGTGTGTGTGTGTATCTGTATATATTATGGTAGTTCCCAACATCTGTTGATAAATAGAATTAAAAGGTAATACTAATCTTTCTGTGAACTTTCTGAAGTACTCTCACGTGTGTTTGTGTCTGTTTCTATATGTATGTATATACTTATGAGGGTACTTCCAAAAGTTCGTGGAAAAATGGAATTAAAAGATAATGCAGATCTGGAGTGACGTCATCAAGGTGGCAGAATACATGATTCCCAGTGTCGCTCCCCCAACAATGTGCCAATGCACAACTATTAAAAAGCAAAGACCGCGGCCTACCTGGGAGTACCATAGCTGGGGGAAAAGGAGGAGAGACCCATGGAGATCATGAAGGACCGAGTGGCCACAGCAAGGAGGTGTAGGGACAGTGCCAATCATTCTGAGCTAGCCCGGTACAGAGGTGGGTAGTAGCTGCTGCCAGATAAAAGCCATGGCAGCACCCTTCACATAAACTTGCTTTGAGCCTGCAGGGAGGAGGAGGGCTTCAGAGCCAAACATACCAGCTGCCACACCCTAAAGACCACAGGCAGAATGCCCCTGCACTCACATATAAGCAAGAGACCACAGAAAACTAGAGACAGGAACTTCTCAGAGGCCAGTAATTATCCTGAGGGATGTGTACACATTTGGTCCACAGGAAGCAGCTGAATACAAGGGAAAGGCTGTCCCACCAGGGCAATGTGGGGTGCACTGAAGGCAACTTATCTCAGTGGAAATTGGTCAGGATGATAAACTGCAAGGGGCTCAATCTGCAGGAAGACTCAGTCCTGGGCCAGAATTTCCACACAATCCAGACCAGAAGTGATTTACAATCTGCACACAAAAAAAGTTGTTCCCAGAGAATCAGTGGCAAGAAATTTAGCTCGAGAACAAAGCTCAAGGTCTAATCCCCACATAAAGGTCCTCATTCAGGAAATGACCACAGGACAGCACATTAGTTCCTGTGGAGGTTCTAAGTGGTGTTGGTACAAATTAATCCACCATAGAATAGGGAGGGGGGAGAAAATGACAGACCAGAGACATAGCTCTGATATTAGCCAGTAAAGATCTAACACAACCAAGGAACACCTATAAACCCTAGAAAATGTAGCAGTCTGCTCTAATGCCCAGGCATCAAAGTAAACCAGCAATGGATGCAGAGGAACAGCTGATCTATGAAATGTCTGACAGAGGACTCAGAATAACCCTCTTAAGGGTGTTCAGGGACTCACGAGAAAATACAAATAAAAAATTAAATGGTATCATGGGGAAAATTCAGGAGCAGAAGGATAGAAATCTCCAACAGAAGACTTAATCAAACAGAGGAAAGAATCAGTGAGCTCAAAGATAAAACACATGTAAATATTGAATCAGAGGAGCAAAAAGAAAAAAGAATGAGAAAGAAACAAAACAAAACTTCAGCACACAAGACTTAAGACTCCCTTAAGTGAAATAATCTCTTCATAACTGGCATATCCAAAGCAGAAGAGAAAGGAACATTTAGAAGGCATATTCAATGAAATAATAACAGAACTTTTCTCAAGTATGAAGAAAGATGACAGAACATAGATACAGGAATCTCAGAAGTTGCCAATCAAATTCAATCCAAAAAGGAGCACCTGAAGACATATCATAATGAAATGATTAAAACCAAAGACAAAGAGAGAATGCTGAAAGCAACTGCCGAGCCCATGGTGCACTCGGGAGAGTGCGGCACTGGGAGTGCAGCAGCGCTCCCGCCGTGGGTTCAGATCCTATATAGGGATGACCGGTGCACTCACAGTGCTCACTGGCTGAGCACAGTGCAGCCGGTCTCAAAAAGGACAAAAAAAAAAAAAAATCCAAAGACAAAGAGAGAATGCTGAAAGCAACAAGAGAGGAGAAACACATAACATTCAATGGAGCCCCAATAAGGCTCTCAGTGGATTTTGCTGGAGAAACCCTACAGGCCAGAAAAGAATGGGATGATATATTCGCAGTGCTGAAGGAAAAAGACTGTCAGCCAAGAACTCTGTATCCAGAAAAACTAACCTTCAAATTTGAAGGAGAAATAAAGTGCTTCCCAGACAAGCAAAAGCTAAAAGAATTCATCAACACTAGACCTGCATTAGAAACGCTAAAGAGAGCTCTTCAATCTGAAAGAAAATGATGCTAAAGAGTAGCAAGAAAACTTCTGAGGATACAAAACTCATTAGTAAAGTAAATACATAGACAACCTCGGTACTCCAGTATTGTAAGGATGGTAAATAAACCACTTATATCTTTAGCATGGAATAAACCACTTATATCTTAAGCATGAGGACTAAAAGAGACAGATCTACCAAGACACTATCCTATACCAAAACCATGTAAGAGATAGGCTATATTAAAAGTTGTAACTTGGAACAACAAAATATGAAAAAGTGGTGGGTAATGAGACCAAAGCATAGAGCTGGTTCTGGTGTTTCTTTTTTCTTGGATATCAAAAGTAAGTTGTTATGAGTCTAAAATGACTTGTTACTACTATAACACTTTTGTTGTAAGCCTCATGGTAACCCTAACACAAAAAATTATAACAGACACAGTAAAAATAAATAGCAAGAAATGAAGATGTGAACCTAGAAAAAACACTCAACCCCAAGGATGACAGTAAGCCCAGAAAAAAAGATCTACAAAACAGCAAGAAAAAAAAAATAGCAAATGGCCTTAGAGTCCTTGTAAATCAATGACAATCCTAAATATCAGTGGACTAAATGCCCCAATTAAAAGACACAGAGTGGCTGAATGGATTATGAAACCAAAACCAACAATATGATGCCTACAAAAAATTCACTTAACCAATAGAGACACACTCTGGCTGAAAGTGAAAGGATGGAAAAAGTTATTTCATTAAAATTGAAGCCAAGAACAAGAGTAGCTGAACTTATATCAGATAAAACAGACTTCAAGCCAAGGAAAGCAAAAATAAATAAGTAGATAGATAGATAGATAAATAAATAAATAAACAAACAAATAAATAAGGAAAATCATTGTATAATGATAAAGAGATCAATTCAACAACAATTCAATTAGGATACTACAATTCTAAATATATATGCACTCAACACTGGAGCACTCAGTTACATAAAGCAATTACTATTGGATCCAACAGGAGAGATAGACTCCAGGACAATAATAGTTCAGGATTTTAATAAAACATTTTCACCAAAGGACAGATCATTCAGACAGAAAATTAACCAGGAAACATCAGAATTAATCTCTACTTTAGGCTGAAATTAACCCCATTCACAAAAGCTACGAAAAATTGAAATACCTAGCAGTAAATTTAACCAAGGAGGTGAAATACCCCTACAATAAAAACTATAAAACATTGGAGAAAAAAATTGAAGAGGACACAAATAAATGGAAAGATGTCCCATGTTCATGGGTTTGGAGAATTAATATTATCAAAATGTCCATATTACCCAAAGCAATCTACACATTCAATAAAATCCCTATTAAAATTCCAATGACATTCTTCACAGAAATAGAAAAAAGGTCTTAATATTTGTATTGAGCCACAAAAGACCATCTTGAACAAAAAGAATAAAGTTGAAGGCATCACACTTCCTGACTTTGAAATATGCTATAAAGCTATAGTAACCAAAACAACATGGTACTGGCATAAAAACAGATGAATTGACCAATGATATAGAATAGAAAGCCCAGAAATAAATTCACACATTTACAGCCAACTGATTTTTGACAAATGTTCCAAAAATATACATTTGGGAAAGACAGTCTCTTCAACAAATGTTGCTAAGAAAACTGGATATCCACATGCAGAAGATTGAAACTAGACTCCTATATCTCACCATATTAAAAAATCAACTCAAAATGGATCAAAGGCCTAAATATAAGACCATAAACTATAAGACTACTAAAAGAAAACACAGGGGAAACACTATAGTTTATATTTAGTTATGTTCCTAAGACTGTAGGAGACACAATGTTTAAATTGAGCGGGATTCCCAGATATAACTATAATTTGAACTCCAGTATTAACTAAGTTCATAAAGTTTCAGGAATTGGTTCATTTTAGCAAATACTATAGTTAATTTAGAACCTATGTTGCTACAGACAAAAAATCCAATCAGTGCTTTTGTATCTTCCTGTTACATAAATTATCCTATCACATTAATTTTGTTATATATTGTCTTGGTATATTAATACACATTTATAATATATATAATTTATTATATAGATATATTTAGTACATAAATTTTGGTATAAAACTTCGAATTTCCAATTTGTTTATACTATGAAAATTTAATTTAGTTTTATTAACATTCATAAATGTGTATTTATCATGTAGTTATACTAACTAAAATCTAAGATATAGAAGATATATTCAAATACATATTAATCTATTAAAATAATACACATGATAAATTATATTTACCTTTTTTGCTTCATGTTTATCTAGGTGCTATTGCTTTGGGCCTTTTCTCCATTTTTTTTTTTTTTTTAGGGTATTAGCCACCTGAATCCATGGTTTGGGTTTCTGTCGCTGGCTGACAAAGGAAAGGAAAGGGAAGGAGCTGTGACCCATCTCTAGGCAGCTGCGTCTCCCTGAGATGGTTCAGCCACCCCCACTGCATGCAGCAGCGACAGCTCTTTCCTTTTCAAAAACCAAACCAAAACAAAACAAAATCTTTTAGAATGACTTGTCTAGGAAGGTAAAATTTTTACTTTTGTAAAAACTTCCCTGTATATCCCCAACTATTTTTCCATCTTTGAGTGTTTAGCTGATAAACTGCTGGTGGTCCTGTGCAGTGGGCAGTGGCGTCCCTTAAGAGGGTGTCCCCATAACCCTTAAATGGCCTGTGGTCTCCATCCAGGAGAGCTAGTGGGCTCGGCTTTATGTTTCACACTCTTTGTTTTGATGACGGGACCCTTTGCATGCAGATAAGCAGCACTTGAGAGAGTCCAGTGCACTGATTAGTGTTTCACAATCTTTTATTAACTGGACCATGTATTAGTCGAGGTTCTCCAGAGACACAGAGCCAATAGACTAAGTACCTAAATATATGATATATATGATAGGTGATTTATTATGGGAATTGGCTCATGCAATTATGAATGATGAGTCCCACGATGGGCGTCTGCAAAGCGTGGCTCAGCCCAAGTCTGGAAGCCTCAGAACCAGGGAAGCCGGTGGTGTGATTCTCAGTCTGAGGCCAAAGGCCCCAAGAGCCAGGGGTGCCGCTGGTGTAAGTCCTGGAACCCAGTGGCTGGAGTGTCTCTAGTTCACATGTCCACGGTCAAGAGAGAAGGGTGTATCCCAGCTGCAGCAGAAATAGAGAGATTTGCCTTTTCCTCCATTTTTTGCTCTCTCTGGGCCTCCAGCAGATTGGATGGTGCCTGCTCATACTGAAGATGGGTCTTTTCCACCCAGTCCACTCAGGCTCACATGGTAACCTCTTCTGGAAGTACCCTCACAGACATGCCCCAAAGTAATGCTTTACCAGGTTTCTGTGTATTCCTTAATCTAGTCAAATTGACACCTAAAATTAACCATCACAGGCCACATTCTCACCTCCTTGGGGGTTATCAGGGGAGTTGAAAACAAATGTTCTTTTTGAATGAGACTGGGCTTATTTCTGGGTCTTCTACCCGTTTCCATTGATATATGTGTGCACCTCCACCAATAACGCACCATCCTGATTGCTGAAGCTATAGGTATGTTTTAACATAAAGAAGAGTAATTTCTAACCGTTCTTTTTCAAAATTGTTTTGGCAATGCTAGAGCCTTTTCATTTTCATATGAAAGTTGGAATAATCTTGTCTATGTCTAAAAACCATGCGGGAATTTGATAAGAATTGCATTTACCTTAAGAATAATTTTTGAGAGAATTGGCATTTTTATTATATTGAGCCTTCCAATTAAAGAATATGGTGTCTTTCCAAATACTTTCTTATACTTTTCTTTCTTTTATCAGAATTTTGTAATTCAGAGGACACAGATGCTGCAACAATTATTATACATTTCCTAGGACTAGAAGAGCTGCACCAGAGGACATGCTAATGCCCAGTGCTACAGACAAGGCCACATGTTTCCTAAGATAGTTCTACCAATTCACAATTCTGCTGGCTGTGATCAGGAAAGCCCAGCTGCAGTTTCCTTGTTTTATAAATCATGTAAGAAATAAAAACAGAGTTATAATAAAAGGTACAATAATACTGGCTTTTTAATTTACCCATGTAGTTACCATATTAGAGATTTTTATTTCTTTGTATGGCTTCAAGTTACTGTCTACTGTCCTTCTGTCTCAACCTTTTAGCATTTCTGTAGAGTAGATCTGACCTATTGGCAACAATCTTTCTCATAATCTGTTTATCATGGAATGGCTGAGTTTATCTTTTATTTTTGAAGAATAGTTTTATAAGATATAGAATTATTGATTTTTTTCTTTCAGCACTTTAAATATGTCATCCCATTACCTTCTGGCCTCCATGGTTTATGATGAGAAATTGGCTGTTAATCTTATTGAGGACTTCTTGTGTGTGATGAGTCACTTCTCTCTTGCTTTTTTTGAGATTCTCTGTATGTGCGTTTTTGTCCTCTGACAGTTTGATTATGATGTGTCAGCAGTATGGCTCTATCTGTATCTGTCCTACTCAGAATTTGTTGAGCTTCCTAGGTATGCAGATTCATGTCTTTCATCAAGGTTGAAAAGTTTTTGGCCAAAATTTCTTCAAATATTCTTTTTCCCTTTTCTCTCCTCTTTTCCAGGAACTCCGATTGTGCAGATATTGGTTCTCTTTATGGTGGCCCTCAGATCCCTTGGGTTTGTTCACTTTCTTTATTCTTTTAAAAATATCTTATTGAGGATTTCTTGTATGTGATGAGTCACTTCTCTCTTGCTTCTTTTGAGATTCTCTCTGTATGTATGTTTTTGTCCTCTGGCACTTTGATTATGATGTGTCTCAATATGGCTCTGTTTGTGTCTGTCCTACTCAGAATTTGTTGAGCTTCCTAGGTGGGCAGATTCATGTCTTTCAACAAGATTGAAAAGTTTTTGGCCAATATTTCTTCAAATATCCTTTTGCCCTTTCCCCTGCCTCTTTTCCAGGAACCCCCATTATGCAGGTGTTAGTTCTCTTGATGGTGGCCCTCAGATCCCTTGGGTCTATTCACTTTCTTTACTCTTTTTTTTTCTGCTCATCAGACTGGATAATTTCGTTTGTCTTTTTCAGGTTTGCTGATTCTTATTTCTGCCTTGCCAAATCTGCTGTTGAACTGCTATTATGGTTTAAATGTTCATCCTCTCTAAAAATGATGTTAAAATGTAAATGCCATTGTGACAGTATTAAGAGGTGGGACCTTTAAGAGGTGATTAGGCCATGAGGGCTCCACCTTCATGGGTGGAGTTGGTGTTGGTGCTGATATAAAAGGATCTGTTTAACACCCTCTTGCCCTTTTTTTGCCCTCTTGCCTTCCAGAATGTGATGGGCGGATTGAGAGGACCCTTCATATCAGACTTCCCAGCCTCCAGAACTGTGAGCCAATAAATTTCTGTGTATTACAAATTACCCAGTATATGGTATTCTGTTACAGCAGCACAAAGTGGAGTAAGACAAAAACTGGTGTCAGAGAATTGGACATTGCTATAACAAATACCTGAAAATGTGGAAGTGGCCTTGAAACTAGGTAATGGGTGGAGGCTAGAAAAGTTTGAAAGTGAATGCTGGAAAGAGACTGTATTGCTGCAAACAGAGTATTAACAGTGATTCTGGTGAGGGTTCAGAAGATGAGAATAGCTGCCAGAAAAGTCTGAATCTTCTTTGAAATTACTTGACTGGTCCTGACGGGAATAGCACTACAAATAGGGACAGTATAAAATATTCTGATAAGGTCTCAGAAAAAAAAAATGAGAAACAGGTATTTGAAATGAAGAAAGAGCCATACATGTTTTAAAGTGACAACGAGCTTACTTGAATTGAATTGTGCCCACGTCCTGAGACTGCATGGAAGGCAGAACTTAAGAGTGATGGACTAGGATATTTGGCAGAAGAAATATCTAAGCAGCAAAGTATTCAGGATGCTGTTTGGCTTCTTTTAACTGCATATAGTAAAATGTGAGAAGGAGACATGATTTAAAGATGGAATTTATAATTGAAAGGGAAGCAGAACATAAAAGTTTGGAAAACTCTCAGCCTTACCACATAAAGAATAAAATAATGTGCTCAGGAGAGAATACCACGTGCATGGCCACTGTTTGATAAGACCAGTATGGATAGATGGAAGTCAGGTGCTATTCATCAAGATGATGGGAGAAAGTTTCCAAATGTATTTTGGAGATTTTTGAGGCTGCCACCCCACCATCACAGGATCAGAGCCCTACAGCCTTAAGGGTAGAATGGTTTTGAGGGATGGGCCCAGAGTGCACAAGTGACCACAGGGATCACTGCCTATGGCTACCTGAGGTCTCCAATTTCTTCATTCTGGATCAGCACTCCTCTGCCACTTCAGCCATGGCTCAAGCTGGCCCAGGTGTGGCTCGTGCCACCACTCTAGAGGGTGCAGGTCATAAGCCTTGGCAGCTTCCATGTGGTGTTAATTCTGCAGGTGCACAGAGATCACAAGCCATGAAGGCATGGCTTTCTTCACCTAGATTGTAAAGGATGTCATGAACAGCCTTGGGTCCAGACAGAGACTTGTTGCAGGGACAATACCACCACAGAGAGCTCCCAGTAGGGCAATGTGAATGGATCTGTGAGAGTCAGGATGCCCAGAGACTCCCAACCTGTAGAGTTACCAGCATGCAATGCCAGCTCAAGAGAGCTGTAGGCATGACACTCCAACCTGTCAGAGCTGCTGTGTGGGGTGAGCCCAGAAAAACTATGGGGGTTAAGCTTCTCAGGGTTTTGGGGGCCCAACCCTGGCCCCAGTGTGTCCAGAGGGAAGAACATAGAGTCAAATAAGATTATTCTCCAGCTTTAAAATTTAATGTTGTTTTCCCTGTCAGGTTTTGGACTTACTTGAGATGTGTTAACTCACCAACCGCCACCCCCTTTTACTTTCTCCCATTTTTCTATTCGGAATGGGAATGTCTACTCTATCCTTGCCCCAACATTGCATCTTGGAAGTACACAACTTGTTTTGATTTCAGAGGCTCGCAGTTGAAATGGAGAGGAATTTTCCTCAGGATGAGTGGAGACGTGAATCTCACCCATATCTCCTTTAGATGAGACTTTGGACTTTAGACTTTTGACTTAATTCTGGAATAAGTTAAGACTTTGGGGGCTATTGAGATGAAATGAACGTATTTTGCATGTGAGAAGAACATGAGTTTGGCGGGGGTGGGGACAGAGGTTCAGGGGCAGAATGCTACTTACTGTTCGAATGTGTGTCCCCTCCAAAATTCATGTTGAAATTTAATTGTCATATAACAGTATTAGAAGCTGAAAACAAAAACAAAAACAACAACAGAGAAGGTGAAACGTCTAAGAGGTTATTAGGCTATGAGGCTCCACCCTCATGGGTGGGATTTGCACTGGTATAAAAGGGTGAGTTCAGTCCCCATTTTCCCTTTTCTAGCCCTCTCGCCTACTGGCACGTGATGACGCAGCAAGAAGACCTCACCAAATGAGTACACCTTGATACTGGACTTCTTCACCTCCAGAAGTGGGAGCCCATATGTTTGCTTATTATAAATTATCCAGTCTGTGGTGTTCTCATATAGGAGCACGAAATGAACTAATAAATTTTTATTGTTACTGTACTACTATCCACTAGTAAATTTTTATCATTACTGTACTTTTAGCTCCAGAATTTGTTTAGATCATTTTTATAATTTTTATCACTATATTGGTATTCTAATTTTCTTCATACATCATTTTCCTGGTTTCCTTTAATTCTTTGGCAATGGTTTCCTATAACTCTTTGAGCATAATTAAGATAGTTTATGTTGCTGCATTGAAGCAGGCAAGCAGCAGACCATGCCCAGGGTCCTAAGCAGGAGCAGAGGGCAGCCCCATCTGCCTGGAAGCAGACAAGCAGCAGAGAACACCTGGGGTCCTAGGAAGGAGCTGAGGGCAGCATCCCCCACTCAGAAGCAGGCAAGAAGCACACCAAAAACACAACTTACACACGGGTGGCCCACCACAGCCACCACCACAGACATTGTAACTGCAAAAGTGGCTTGATGCCACAGCAGCAGCCACAGCCACCATGCAGGCAGCTCACCAGACACTCAACTGCATTGACACAAGAAGAGTCAACAGCAGAGACTAGAAAAAGAAGAAGACATCTCTCTCCTCAAAGCTCTCTCTAGAGTAACAGAAGAAGCAACTGCTCTACCAGATGAGCACAAGAAGAGTCAACAGCAGAGACTAGAAAAAGAAGAGGACATCTCTCTCCTCAAAGCTCTCTCTAGAGTAACAGAAGAAGCAACTGCTCTACCAGATGAGCAGATATCAACTTAAAGATACTAGAAATATGAAAATCCAAGAAAATATGACATCACCAAAAGAATATAGCAATTCTCAAATATCAGACCCTATAGAGCAGAAAACCCTTGAAGTGACTGAAAAGGAATTCTAAGCAACAACCTTAAGGAAACTCACTGAGATATGAGAACACTCAGACAATGTAATGAAATGAGAAAAAAAATTCAGGATATGAAGGAGGAAATTGACAAAGAGATTGATACCTTAATAAAGAATGTTCTTAGCAGAACTCATGGAACTGAAAGATTCACTCAACAAAATAAAAAACACAACTGAGAACTTAAGCAGCAAGCTAGAACAAGCCCAAGAAAGAATTTCTGATCTTGAAGATAGTCTTTTTGAAATAACCCAGGCAGACCAAAAAAGAAAAAAAAAAGAAAAAAAAAAAGAAAAAAGGATTTAAAAAATGAGGTAGCAGATAACCTGCAGTGCAGAAACATTCGAATCATGAGTGTTGCAGAAGGGGAGGAGAAAGGAAAAGGCATGGAAAACCTATTCAAGGAAATACTAATAGAAAGCTTCGCAGGTATAGAGAGAGACACAAACCTTCAGATCCAGGAGGCTCAAAGATCCCAAAAGGGACTCAACCTAAAAAGGTCCTCTCCAAGACACATTATAGTCAAACTGGCAAAGCTCAAAGACAAAGAATCTTAAAAGAAGCAAGAGAAAAGCATCAAGTCACCTATAAGGGAACCCCTATCAGACTAACAGCAGACTTCTTAACAGAAACTCTATAGGCCAGAAGAAAATGGGACGATATATTCAAAATACTAAAAGAAAAAAACTATCAGCCAAGAATACTGTACCCAGCAAGGCTATCCTTCAGGAATGAGGAAAAAATAGTGTGTTTTCCAGACAAACAAAAACTGCAGGAGTTCAACCAGCCATGCAAGAAATCCTCAAGGGAGTCCTGTATCAGGAATCAAAAGAACAATAATCACTCATGTTACTAGCTGCAGTTCTATTCAAACTTTCTGTTTTTTCAGAATTCAGTCTTGCTGGGCTTAGTTTGCTCTTCATTTTCTAGTTTCTTGAGGTGTAAAGGTGATAGTTGATTTGAGATCTTTCTTTTTTATTAATGTATGCATATTCAGTGATAGTCCCAGTGTTCTTATTGCCTAGTAACATCATAGCTGTTATAACATCACAGCACTATGCACTATTCATGTAGGATCAATAAGCTTTATCATACGGCCTATGAGTGCAGTAGGCTACACCATCCAGGTTTCTGTAAGTACACTGTAATGTTAGCACAATGATGAAATCATCTAACAATGCCTTTTCTCAGATAAGTCCTTCTCATTATGTGATGACTGACTGTAGAATAACATGATAACTTTGGAAATTAGATTGTCCCCTTTCCCATGGTTTTCTGGTATTCATTTTGATGCTTGTGGTCATCCCTTTGTTTTCCAAACTGATTCTGCAAGGACTGTATTCCTTATTGTGCATGGTCACTGAATTCTCTTTCTTCAGCTTGTATTCAGCTAGTGTTCTGCCAGAGATTTCCTTGAATGACAGGACTGTTTTCAATTTAATTTTTTGTTGATACAGCATTGATTTGGTTGCTGTATATCTTCCAGAGTTCTGACAAAGTTAGTTTTAGCTGTTTCTGCTTTTTTTATTTTAACAATATTTCTGTGGTGGGATAGGAGTTTGTAGCTGTCTACCAGTTCACTAACTCCACTCTAGACCCTCTTTAGAAAGGCTCACCTGATTAGATCAGACCCACTCAGAAAAATTTCCCTTTTGAATAATGTGAAATCAACTGGTTAGGCAAATAAATTGCATCTACAAAACCCCTTCAATTGTGTTACATAATGTAACCTAATCACAGGAAGGGAGTAATATCTTCTCTTAGTAAAAAGTTTCTTCCATATTCAAGGAGAACGAATTATACAGGGCATTCATACCAGATGGGGTCCTGCAGGACTTCTTAGAATTCTGATTATCACAGAAAAATAGTAAGTAATTAAGTTAGTGGGCTTTATGATCTCTGTCATGACTACTTAGTTCTGCTGTTGTAGAACAAAATCAGTTATGGGCAATACAACACATTAACAAACCAAGCACGAACTTGCAGTCAAGACAGTGGAACAGACGGTCTCCAGCGTCACTCTCTCCTACAATCAACCAATTTACAACTATTTAAAAGCAACAGCAGCCAAGCTGCTAGAGCTCAGGGGAAGAGGAGGAGAGACCTACAGAGTTCATGAAGGCAGGAGAAGCCACGATGAGAGAAAGAAAGGATTGCTCCCACCATTTCAAGCCCTGGCTACTTCAAGGCCAATCCTGGTGAGCACACGGAGCAAGAGCTGACAAAAATCACAGCTATGCCCTTCGTATGAAATTGCTTGGAGGCTGCAGGGGAGAAGAGGGTCTTGGTGGTCCCCAGGTCAGCAAGACCACTAACAGGATTCCCATGTACCCACACAGGAGCAAAGGGCAACAAACAACTGAAAAAATAAGCCACCCAGAGGCCAGTGAGTCATTGCAAGGGAATAGCACATGGCCCACCCCATGGGAAGTATTTGGAGTGTGGGGGTTCAGGGAAACTGGCCACCAGGGGAACACTGGGGTACAGAATGGACAGCTGATCTGCCCTCTGATCAGCACAGCGCCACTCAGTGGAGACTGGTCAGGAATATAGAACTGCAGGGTGCAGTTTGCTGAAAAGACTCAGGCCCAAATCAGAGTTTCCACACAACCCAGGTGTACTGGACCTCATAAGACCCAGAAGTGCTTACAAGGTCAACAATTAAAACCTGAGCTGCACAAAGAGCCTTCCCCAGAGAATCAGCAGCAAAGCAGCAATTTAGCTCAACCACAGAGCTCAAGTGCTAGTTCCCTTGGAAGTTCTCCCATTTCAGAAGTAACCAAAGGACAAGAAATTAGTTCCAGTGCAGAGTTTAAGTGGTGGGAACAGTGAATAATCCAACACAGAACTGAAAGAAAAAACAACATACCGACAGATAAGAGACAAAATTCTAATATTAACCAGTGAAGGTCTAACACCAACAAAGAGCATCTTTAAAACCTAGAAAGACTGGAAACCCCCTGGGCTCCCAAGCCAGGGAGAGTGAGGGACAAGAGCCTCAGCCACCCACCCTTGGTGACTGCACCCAGCCCAGCAACGACCACCAAGCCACCACTGGAAGCACCCTGGGCTTCTGAGCCAGGGCAATGGGGGGCCCGAGGGCCTTGGCCACGCCCCCTTGACATCCACATCCAGCCCAGTGACGACCACCAAGCTGTGCCTGAAGTGCCCCAGGCTCCTGAGCCAGGACACTGGGGGGCCAAGGGCCTCGACCACATCCTCTTGATGTGTCCATGCAGCCCAGCAATGACCAAGCTGCTGCCGAAGCCCCCTGGCCTCCCCTGTCAGAATGAGGGGGGTGCCATGGGCCTCCACCAAGCTCCCCCTCTTTCCTCCTTCTTCTACCCTATTACCTCTCCTTCCCCTTCTCCCCCTCCCCTCAACTGCTCCACAACAATATCTTAGAATGTAAAATAATAATAATAATAATAATTTTTTTAAAAGAACATAAATTTAAAAAAATAAAATAAAAAAACAAAAATCAAAAAAATCTGGGCCTGGCTGTTTTCCAATAAAAATGTTTGTACCAAAACATGCAGCAGGCAGAATTCAACTACCAGATTTTAGCTCGATAACCTGTTCTCTAGAGGTTTCTAGGTATACTGTCATGTCTAATGCAAACAGAAACTCTTCATTTTTAGGAATTTTTTAGTTAATAAGTTATTTGTACTGTCTATTAACATTGGCCAATCTCTCCAAAATATTGACCAGTAGTGGTGGCTACAGGGGACATGATCGCCTTTTATCTTAATCTTTGTGGAGATGCCTCTCTAGTGTCTTCACAATAAGTAAAATGCTGGTATCGATGTCACTTAAAGAAAGTATTCATCTATTTCTAGTCCCCCAAAAGGCTTCTAAAATCAGAAATTGATGCAGAAAACGTTCCTGTTATTTGTGAACAAAATCACATGACTTTTTATAAATCTCTTTCTTCACCAGAGGTTTTCTCAACAGTCGGCCTCGTGTTAGGATGTATGTGCCCTAAGGCCCAAGGAGGAGAATCACCTGCAAGCAGTCATGCATCATTCCACCCCAGGAAGTGTGGCAGAAGCCAAGGGACACATCACTGGAGGGGACGTCCCCTCCACCCAGACTCTCAGCCTCCTGGCAGATAAGTGACGACTAATGCTAACGTGCTCTGGACGATGAGAGGCGCAAAGATGACTAACCCACCAGGAGCAAAGTAGAAGAACCAAAATGTCAGAGCTGCACCACCAACACATCTGATACAGGACTATCAGGGATAAATGAAAATACGCGGGCTCAGACGCTAGTTTTCTCTGTAACTAACTCCGTCTCCAGCCCTCTCCCCTCCCTGGAGATGGGGTGGGTGGGGCGGGAAGCTCCAGCCCCCTAGTCAGGCCTTGGTCTTTCTGGCAATCAGCCTCCATCCTGAAGATATCCAGAAGCCCCACCACAGTTATCTCATTAGCATCCAAAAAGACACTCCTGTCACTCTCCAGATTCCAAGGGACCTAGAAGATCTTACGTCAGGAAGCAGACACAGAAACGAAATATTATGACAAAATATGATCTTATCAGCCCTATCGCTCAGGAAATTAGAAGGATTTTAGGAGCTCTGTGCCAGGAACTGAGGACAAGGACCAACTATATATTTCATAATATTATAAACTACCAATCAATAAACCGGAAATAGAAGTAAAACCACAGCTCACTAAATGCTGATGCTAGCATACAAGTGCTTTAAAATTATAATGAGAATAGTAAAGAGAAAGATAAAGTTGATTAAAAAATGTAAAATATATCATCAGAAAAATAGAATATACAGAAAGAACCAAATGGACATTCTAGAACAGAATAAAATGTTAGAAATTTAAAAATTCACGAGTGATATTAACAGCCAATGAGACTCAGCAAAAGAGGGAATTAGAAAGTGTGAAGACATGTCTATAAAAATACCCAAACTGTTACCCAGAAAAAGAAAAAATATACAGAAAGTAAAATATATCATCAGAAAAATAGAATATACAGAAAGAACCAAATGGACATTCTAGAACAGAATAAAATGTTAGAAATTTAAAAATTCATGAGTGATATTAACAGCCAATGAGACTCAGCAAAAGAGGGAATTAGAAAGCGTGAAGACATGTCTATAAAAATACCCAAACTGTTACCCAGAAAAAGAAAAAATATACAGAAACTGGGAAGAAACATGCATGGGTGAGAGTCAAGTACGTAGCGTATCTGTAATTGTTGTCTCACAAAGATAGAGAGATGGAGAGAAAGCGCTGAACAGTCATTGCTAGAGAAATTTTCCAATAGGAAGAAAAGGTGTCACACTTCACAAGCTTGAAAAACTCAGCAGGTCCAAAGCAGAATAAGTACAAGGAAAACCAATCTTGGACACACCACAGTCGAACCACTGAAAATAACTTGAAAAACCGCAAAAGTCTTAAAAGCCCCTAAAGAAGACGAACGGGCAAAAAAGGACAGTAGCTGCTATGGCTTGAATGTTTGTCCCCTCTGGAACTCATGTTGACACTTAAACCCCAGTGTGGCAGTTGTGACAGGTGGGCCTTTAAGAGGTGACTGGGTCATGAGGGCTGGGCTCTGCCCCCATGAATGCATTAATCCATTAATGGATTAATGAAGTAATGGATTAATGGGTTACTGGATTAATGGGTTATCATAGGAGTGGGGTTGGTGGCTTTATGAGAAGAAGAGTGACCTGAGTCAGCATGCTCAGCCCCCTCCCCGTGTGATGCCCCGGGACTCTGAAGAGAGTCTCCACCAGCAAGAAGGCCCTCACCTGCTGCAGCCCCTCAACCTCGGACCTCCCAGCCTCCGGAACCATAAGAAATAAATCTTGTGTCTTTATAATTTACCCAGTGATAAGCAAGCACGCTGTTCTAATGAAGTGAAAATATTCTTCAGAAATGAAGGCGAAATAAATAGATTTTAGACAAAATAGTTAGAATATGTTGTGACCAGCAGACCCATTACAAGAAATAGTGAGTTTACAACATACTTACAAATAAATATATGACAGCAACAGCCCAAAGCAGAGGACACATAGACTTGAGAGGTGGAATCAGTTACGTTAGCACAGTCAGTGAAGACTCGACTCCAAGGCAGAAAGAACTGTGAGGGAGGAGAAATGGATCCTTCATAAACAACAGTAATGACAGTGGCATTAGGCAGGAATACACTCAGAATCATAACTATGTTTGGAAACTAAGAACATACTTCTAAATAATAAATGGGCCCCAGATCATTTCCAATAGAAATAAAAAATACAGTAAAGTATACGACAAATTGAAAACTGACACATTAGCCTGAATAGACTTGGGAGAAAAAGCAGGGCTTTAAAGGAAGAAAGGTTGGAAACCAACAATCAAGTATTCCATTTCAAAACAGTAAGAAAATGACAATAAATTTAAAAATCAAAGCGAAGAGCCAGAAAAGAATAATATAAAGCAGGAAGTGGAAGGGAGTTGGGGTGGATGCTGAGACCCCTCCACTGGGAGCTCAGCAATGGTTTGGTGACAAGTGCAGCCCTCACACCCTTAAAGGAAATGGAGTTGCAATGGAAGTGAAAGGACCAGGGACCCCTAAGGGAAGGAGCTTAGGATACCCCCAAAAAAGGCCTCGAGGATGGGGAGAGCAGAAACCCCAGAAAGGAGAGGGCTCAAGGAAGCAGAGTGGCCTCAACCGGTGAGGGAGACAGCTCAAAGGCACACAGGGTGCTGGGATGCTGAGGGGTGGGGGTTCTAGGACTCTGGGTGGCCTTGGAACCCCCAGGGAATGGGGCTTAAGGACAGGTGGGAAGAGGGCTCAAGAATGAGGAGGGAGGCCCAAGAGGAGGAAAGGGTGGGTGCTCAAAGACAGAGGGAGACACTGGACCTCGTGGGGAGCGAGGCTCAAGGACTGAAGAGGCTTGTATCCCTCGGTGGAGGGTCACAAGGACAAGGAGGGGAACCTGAGACGCTAAAGGAGTGGGGACTCAAGGAGAATTGGAACTGGGACACCAAACGGGAGGGACCTCAAGGATGAGTGGTGGCCCTGGACCCCCCAGAAGATGAGACTCAAGGACTGTAGGGCTCAGTGATGAGTAGGGTGGCTGGCACTGCCAAAGGGTAGGGGGCTCAAGGACAAGGTATGTACTCGGACCCCTAGGGGAAAAGACTCGATGACAGGAATGGAAGGGTCTCAAGCACAGGAGGGGAGATGGCCCATGGGGTGCCCCTAGACCCCCAGGAGGTACTAGAGAAAGGGCTACCAGGGCTGGACCCACAGGGAATGGACTGGCCCTACCCCCGATATGGCTTAAGTATGGTGGCTAATTTGCCACGTGTCAAAAAGACAAAGAGGTACTTACGAATAGAGACTGTCAAACAGCGCCTTATTTCATATGGACATTCCCTAATGTTGGGACAATTGAAGTCATTTATGGCTGCACAGTCATGGCATCTCAAACTATAGGTCCCTGAGAGAGGAGAGAGCAGGCATCTGGCTTCTGCTCCAACAAGCCTTTTCTACCCATTTCCAACCCAGCCACCCTCCAACAGCAGGCCCCACCCCCCACCTCCAAGGACCTCCCCAAGCCTGCACAGCTCAGCCCTCTGGCCTAGACTAGCTCCCAGGCGAGAAGCCACTCACAACCAGGAGCTTTCCCTGTTCTCAGAAACAGGCTCAAGGGAACACCCCCAGGCCACTGCATGTGCAAGTGCTATGCTCTGCAGACCAGGCTGACCCCTCCAGGGAAAACATGACACTCGTAAGAAGCCAGTGTCCGCCTGATTTCCCTGGACACAGCCACTCCTGCCCATTCTTGATGGGGAAGCACCACACTTACGAATAGAGACTGTCAAACAGCGCCTTATTTCATATGGACACTCCCTAATGTTGGGACAATTGAAGTCGTTTATGGCAGCACAGTCATGGCATCTCAAACTATAGGTCCCTGAGAGAGGAGAGAGCAGGCATCTGGCTTCTGCTCCAACAAGCCTTTTCTACCCATTTCCAACCCAGCACCCTCCAACAGCAGGCCCCACCCCCTACCTCCAAGGACTTCCCCAAGCCTGCACGGCTCAGCCCTCTGGCCTAGACTAGCTCCCAGGAGAGAAGCCACTCACAACCAGGAGCTTTCCCTGTTCTCAGAAACAGGCTCAAGGGAACACCTCCAGGCCACTGCATGTGCAAGTGCTATGCTCTGCAGACCAGGCCGACCCCTCCAGGGAAAACATGACACTCGTAAGAAGCCAGTGTCTGCCTGATTTCCCTGGACACAGCCACTCCTGCCCATTCTTGAAGGGGAAGCACCACATCAAGATGCCCCAATTTGGAAAAGCTGCTCTATTGGGAAAGCTCTCCTTCCTCATGAATATTTCCTTTGCTCATGAACACTTCCCAAGCTGACTTCCTGCCACCCACCCTGACCTCCCCCAGTGATTCCAACAATGCAGACCCCAGCTGGCTAAGATGATCCAAATTCCAGTCAATCCTTCCAGTGACCCCAGGCAATTCTAGGTGAGGACTCATAGCCTCCAAGACAAGAGGAGGGAATGATACTTACAACGGCGTGGAAGATCAGCGGTGACATTGATGACACTGGCATTCACCACTGGGAGACCCAAGGCAAGAAGTAAGGCAAGTGGGAGCACCATCTTGTGCAGGAGCTTGAGCCTGAAGTGAGGAGACACAGACAGCACCTCAGCGACGGCACGGTTCTCGCACCAGCTTCCTGCCCCTGAGCACCAACTAGCAGGTGTCTCCCCTGGCCTGCCCTCCTGGGGTCAGGGACCGGGGTCTGGGAGCTCTTTCCACACACAAGCCTCTTCCATGCCCATGGCTTCATCTCAGACAAACTCACCATCACTTCTCGAGTCAGGGAGGGCCTGGGGCTGCTTCACGTGGATGCTATTCCCTGGTCCCCACACCCCCAACACTACTCTGTATCTACTGGTTGACTCCGGACCTCAGAAGCAACTTGTGAAGCCATTTTCAAAACTGCCCACTGAGGTGTGCTACAATTTTCATGCTCCCTCCACTTCTGTTGAAATTCAGCTGTCAATGCAACAGTATTGGGAGGTAGGGACTTTAAGAGGCTCTGTTCCTGAGGCCCTACAAGCCAGACAACTTGATACAAATTTCGAGGAACAAGCCTCATGCCTGACGTATGAGCCACACATAAAGTTTACCAAGGTGCCTGATGCCAGAACCAGAGACATTCAAACTGCAAACCAGAATGAGAAGAAGACTTCATATTCTGTTGCTTTGCGTTGCTTCACCCCCCACGGATTTGTCACCCCCCTTCCCCTGGGTGACGGAGATGCAAAGGATTACTCAAAGCCCATCTCTTCTGAGCAGTGAGAAGCCCCAAAGTGGTTAATCTCCCACCGGAACCCTCAAGCAAGAGGCAGCCCTTCCTTGGGAAATTAATGCCAAATTGGGGTTCTCTTCCTGCATTTATTTTCCAGACCAGGATGTTACAGGAAGAGAACAAAGGTGGGGTTATAGTTTAACAGTACAGGCTGGTGACTTTCAGTGAAACAAGCCAGGTGACATTCCAGTAAGGCTATCAACAAAAGCTTGATCTTAGCAAACATTCTCTTCTTACAGCAATTTCTCAGTATCTTTACA
>NW_007728959.1:89476-126198 GCF_000696425.1 Galeopterus variegatus
GTCAATATTTGAAACTGCAAGGCTTTGGAAAACCAGGCCCTGTGAGGTACATTTGCTTTATCATATATTCCACAACATTCTAATGAGATGCTTACCCATTTTTATGCCTACCGTTTTTACTGGGCAGGATAATGGTGTGATTGAATGTTTCCAATAGGTAGCACTGGAGGTAACTTGACAGAACCTCACCTAAGAAACCCTTTAGTTCACCAGTGCGTAACTGTAACAAAACCCCTAATGCCTCTCAGTCACAGGAAACTACGTGATAAAATTACTTTACATTAGCTATTGGTTAAATAAAGAGGTGCCAGTGCTATTGCTAATACTACATTCTGTATCTGGATAAATGACTCTAAAAAAAAGTGAGACCCAACTACCTACAACGAGAGAACAGGCTCAGTAACTCTGACAGGTGCCGCATGGCGTTCTAGCCCATTTAGCTGGTTACCTGGAGGCTTGAACACTTGCTTCGGAACCATCGTGAAAACCGGAATTGTTACGCTCTTATTGGTCCTGTTTTATATTATTTCCTTTAAACTTTGTATGTCACCTGTCCATGCTCTGAAGAAACAACACTCCTAGTAGAGTAATGCCAGCCCCGTGCTTCAAAATGATAGCCAAACCTTTGGAACGGGCAGAATTGAATTAACAATGGACTCCAGGCAGACTCAGCCTGGGAGCCACTCCTTCAAATTCTCCTATTGCTCAAATGTGGCTAAAAGGGTTTTGACACTGACACAAAATTGCTAGCCATCCCTCAGATGTGGGACTGGACCAACAACTGGGACAGGTCCTTTCCAGCACCGAGGAACAATTAAAACCTAACTACAAGATAACTAAGCAGTGATGCTTTTGAAGAACGATCATGAGTGAAGGGGGAAATGTGAAATTTGTCAGAACCAAAACAGTCACTGTGTCAAGCTGTAACGAAATAAATACATAAAGCCAGGAGGCTGAGAAGGGAGGGCCCTCACACGCATGCCTAACATAAGAACTATCGCAAAGACTGTCCTACGCACATATGCCTGTGACTGGCTTCTAAATTTCCCAGTTGCAACTGGGTAACGAAATAAATACATAAAGCCAGGAGGCTGAGAAGGGAGGGCCCTCACACGCATGCCTAACATAAGAACTATCGCAAAGACTGTCCTACGCACATATGCCTGTGACTGGCTTCTAAATTTCCCAGTTGCAACTGGGTCAGTGTAGCCAGTGCTGGTCCAGCTACTCCATGGGCTTTGCCATTGTGTATTTCTGGCATGCTGTACCATTTGTGAGCACTGTTTGAACCCAGACGTGTTGTACATTCAAAAAATCCTCAGTGGGTAATAATCTTCTCTTAAACACATCTCAATCTGGTTCTGCTATCAGGTTCACCATAAGCAGCTCATTCAAAGCTCCAAATGCGAGTCAGTAGTGCTATGTGGCCCCTGCCACCCAAAGTCCTCTTCCTTTGATGCTGTCAGGTTCCATGACCACTCTCCATAGGGAAATTCTAGCCATACTGACATCTGTGTATATGCTTGACAGAGCTAGTGCAGCTCTGACCTACCTGTTGCAATTTCATCCTGACTTACAGTCGTAAGTATGCAGATACTCGGCTGTTCAGAAGACTCCGCTGTGTATGATTCAAGGGTAATATTTTCTCAGGTTGCCCTGAAAAGTAAAAAGTAGTAAATATAGCCCATCAATTGTGACCAGGGAGTTACTGGTCAGTCAAGTCATCAGGGACCCAGTGGTACATCATTTATAAATTACTCAGCAGGAGTCTGTAGGCAGATTAGCCACAAATGAGCATCAGTTCAACTTCTTTTCTCTGTAGAAAAAAGGTCAGGCAGCTTCTCTCAGCATCAGCCATGGTTAGCACTGATCTTGAGAGGTGGCTAGGAGTGCCATTCTCTTGTTAGAAGCACTTCCTAAGAATAACATTGCTGTATGCACCTTTCCCTGGGATTCTCACCCACTTATGAGCCTACACAATCTCAACCCCTCTCTAATTTTTGACCAAAGTCTCTCTCTTCAGGTTGATCTCTCTGGCTCATTAGAAAATGTGGAACATCAGTGTAACCAGGGCCTCTCTTTGCTTCATCTCCATGAAAACATAATATGCTTTACCAGGTTAAAACGCAAAGTTACAGGTCTAAGCCTACTCCCTGGACATGGAGGGATAGCCACAAAAGCCCTGATTTTATTAGCAGGAGTAAAGTTATGATCCAGGATGAAGTACCTTCAGGAATATTCCTTGTAAAAGTCAAGGCTGTGACAATTGAGTGTTGTGTGTTCTTTCCTCAGGGACACAAGTTGAAACTTGGTCCAAGTCAGAAAAAGGAGAGAAAATGTTTATGGGTTGGGAAAGATCCAAAGTGGCATAACTGCACCCACTCCAACCCTTCACTCCCACATCCTGATCCCAGAAACTTATCCAGTAGTCTCCACTTGAATTCTTCTCGTATTTGGTATAAGAGAAAAAACATTTCAACAACTAAGCCAACCCTTTAAACCACATTTACCAGCTGATTTGAATAACAAATATCCCAGCTGTTCACTGCATCAATGTGGCCACGTTCAGAGGGATGAGTGATGGGGGAGGGGACCCACAAAACTGTTTTGTGTCCTGGAGGCAGTAAAATGTGTGCCTTGATTGGCAGAAATATATTCAGCTGGCCCAAACCGATAGAAAATTTATTTTTTCAAAGGTTTAGTTATACTATCTGGGTGGCTTTGTTACAGGATAAGCAATGTCTAGGGTAGAGTACATGTCCATTTCAGCTAACACATTTTATGAGGCTACTGGTAAGGACCTAAAATAATCCACTGGCAATTCTGTCATTTTTCTTTTTTTTTTTTTTTTAAAGATGACCGGTAAGGGGATCTTAACCCTTGACTTGGTGTTGTCAGCACCACGCTCACCCAGTGAGCAAACCGGCCATCCCTATATGGGATCCGAACCGTGGCCGTGGTGTTATCAGCACCGCACTCTCCCGAGTGAGCCACAGGCCGGGCCCCACTGGCAATTCTGGACCAGCTCTGTCCTCCTGGCATTTCACCTGAAGTTGTGTTTGGACACTCCTTTCCGGCTGGCACTGGGTGCAATTCCTTGCTACATGAACATTTCCACTGGGCACAAGGAATGTGTTTTCTCTGCATAGTGGTATCTGCATATTCAGTGTTTCATAAGCCCACGTGGTTATCTCTAGTGATCTAAGACACCTAATCCCTTTTAGGCCAAAGGCTCGGTTGTTGTTTTGATTTGGGGTTTGGTTTTTTGTTTTGTTTCATATTGGGGGAGTCGGAAGAAGGACACTGACATGAATTCTCCCTCTAAATACCACATATTGGCTTCTGCGACTGAGTTTCCTACTTTTTAAACTTTTTATTTTAAATGTTGCAAAAATAGTACAAAGAGTTTTCTTATGTCCTTCACCCCACCCTCATAATGTTCACGTTTTATATAACCATAGTATAATTATTGAGGATAGGAAATGAACATTATTACAATATTATTAACTAAGTTACATACCTTAATCAAATATCGCCTAGTTTCCTGTTCCAGGACCCTATTCAAGAGCCCACATGTAATTTAGTTGTTATTCTGCTTTTCTCTGTAACACTGCCAGTTTTTCCTTTTCTTTTATTACCTTGACATTTTTCATGATCTTGAACACTGATGAGTTATTTTGTGGAATGATCCTCAGTTTGGCTTTGTCTGAGGTTTTTCTGGTGATTGGAGTGAGTTTACACACTTTTCTCAAGAAAACCACAAAAACGATGCTGTGCGTACCTCGGTGCACCACCCCGAGGAGTTCATCATTGTAGAGCTAGGGCTGGGTTTGGAGCTCACAGACCCCTCGAGCCTGTTGTCCAGGCTGGGTCACAAACCCTTCACACGCAGGTCTATGAGCTAGGTAACTGGAAGAAAGGTCCTTGGAACTTTGGGTGAAGGAATAATAAGCTTTATTCAGCACACACACATCTAAGAGCTAGACAGTCCAAAGAGAAACTCAGAAACTCCACTGCTACCAGCAAAGTCCAAAGAAAAATTGAGCAGCTGCCAGCGAAGTAAACATGCTCTGTTTTTAGACATGAGCTCTCCCATCCAGCAGTTCAGAGGCTGCTTCACAAGTTCAAGAACACACGATAGCAACAAAACTAAAAAAATACATGGGCGTGAATGTGCACTAACTCCACCCCCACACAACTAGCTCACAAAGAATGTGTTGCACCACCCCCAACTGGACCTGAGGTGAGGGGGCCTGACTAAACTATTCTATTTTCTCACAATCATGTTCATGGTCACATCACTGACGAAGTTATCCATAATCACTTGGTTTAGGTGGCATCTGCTAGCTCTCTCCACTGCAGTTACTATTTTTCCCTTGGTAGTTGATAAGCATCTTGGGGCAGATACTCTGAAACTATAAAAATTATCTTTCTCCTCAAACTCATGCTCACTAATTTTAGCATCCATTCATAGATCTTGTCTGCATCGTTCCTGTGGGGCTCATAATGCCGATTCTCTGTTTTCCTCCACGTGTATGAACTAGTATTCCATTGTGAGGAAGAGCTGTATTTATTTATTTATGTCTGCATGAACCCATGAATATTCATTTTATTCTCTGGATTAAAATTTGGTACTATCACTGATGTCATTGAAAACGGCAGACTAGAGAACTACAAAGGTCTGTCTCTCCACAAAAGTAATGAATAAACTGGCAAAAACTATCAGAATTAACTTTATCAAAACTCTGAAAACAAAAGTTTCCAGAAATCAGGAAAATGATGAGGAAAAAACTGCTGTATCTCAGTAAGAGAGCTTTGTGGAATTTTAATGTATCCTGACGTCATTCCTTCAACCCCTGCTCAGCAGCACAAAACTCTGAAAACAAAAGTTTCCAGAAATCAGGAAAATGATGAGGAAAAAACTGCTGTATCTCAGTGAGAGAGCTTTGTGGAATTTTAATGTATCCTGACGTCATTCCTTCAACCCCTGCTCAGCAGCAGCCTTGAAGCCAACAGTCTACAATCCTGGTACAGGTTTGTACTACTGGGGGAATAGAACAGACCTTATTCTCAAAGAATTGTGGTTATTTATTTTGACCTATCCGGTGGCTCTCTGAAGGATGGCTCAAAGTGCTTGACTTTATTTTGTTTTTCATGAAACTCTCCCAGGGCAGAGGCAGCTACCGGAGGGGCATTTGTCACGAACATTAAAAGGCAAGTTCACTGGCTGCTGTTGCCTGGAGCAATGAACAGCAGTATGGAAAACAACAGACACACCAGAAAGGCTGGGAGGAGAGGCCAGGGAACGAGACGATCTGGGGAATAAGACTTTTGAAAAGCCCCCACAGATCGCTGGGAATCTAGAAGGCCACTTCCCGGAGCTGGGCACACACTTAGGAAAGACCTGAAGACCCTAAGCTCTCACCTTCAGCTGACTTCAAGGCCCTGTGCAAGCAGAAACTGCAGGCTTAGGCAGAGCCATAGACCACCTGGCTCAGGGTTGAAGATATTCTCCAGCACACACATAGCATCCATTTGCAAAGAGTAGGAAACTTATTTTATGGTTCTAGACATTTAAGGAAACCTATGTTGAATCGTTAGCTGACCACAACACTCATGGATCAGAGATGTTAGTGGCCACATGTGACAAAACATTACAGACTTTATAAAATTAGTTCAAAATAGCCACTCAACATATGAAGAGCAACAACCACAAACAAGCAGCAGCTATAAACCCTGCAGAGAAAGAACTGGTTTTCAGAATTGCCACATTGTAATATTCAAAATGCCCAGACCTCAACAACAAATTATGAATCATGTGAAGAAACAAGAAAGTGTGGCCTACACAGGAAAAAATAAACTCAGAGAAACCATCCCTCGGGAAGCCCACATATTGGACTTACTAACAAAAACTTTAAATCAACTATTTTAAATATGCCCAAAGTGCTAAAGAAAACCATATACAAATAACTGAAGGAGATGATGAAAATGATGCTCACCAAGTAGAGAACATGGATAAAGAGACAAATTATTTTTTAGGAGCAAATAAAAATAATAGTGTTGAAAAGTGCAATAAATGAAAAATTTGGAGAAATTCAATGGCAGAGTAGAGCAGGCAGAAGAACCCATGAATGTGAAGATGTGTCGAATACTTACATTATAAAGCAAATAGATTTCTCAAGGCCTAGTTTCTTGTAGTTTCGGGTTTAGCCTAAATTCTTAAAGTACATATAAAATGTTAACCTTACAAAAGACAGAAATTTTTCCCCAAGCTAAAAGTCTCTGTTGTAAGATAGAGAATTGTAGCACAGCAAGGTTACTGGCTCAAGGACAGACAAGCTACTGATTTATATATGAAGATACTGGGAAATTGCTGTAAGAAGAGAGAATCTTTGCTAAGATCAAGCTTTTGTTGGTGGATCGACTTAATCTCTTGCAAATTGCATTATGGAATGTCACCTTGTCTATTTCAGTGGCGTTACTAGTTTTCCATTTGTTAGTCATAATTCTGACGATATCCTTGTGTCTTCGTAATGGTTAAATAAACTGAATTTTCTTGTAAAACTTCCTTATCTTTACAACAGAAGGGAGAGGCTAACTTTGGAAGCAGCTGCCCCTTTCAGTTTTGCTCCTCCTAATGGAGAAATGACTGAAGTGCAGTCCATCCGGGCCTCAGTGCATACATAGTGCTTGAGGATTCACGTAATTCTTGTCTTTGTATCCGTTACACAGGGAAAAGAGGTGTAACATGAAGATAGGTCAATTGAGATGACCCTCTCTGAGGATCTGAAGGAAGAAGGAGTGAAATTAATTGACAGAGCTTAAGAGACCCAAGGGACACCATCACCTGTACCAACGTACACATAATGAGAGTCCCTGAAGAAAAGGACAGAGGGAAGGAGAAAGAATATTTGAAGAAATAATGGCCTAAAACTTCTCAAATTTGATGAAAGAAATGAATCTACACCTACAAGAAGCTCCATAAACTCCAAATAGGATAAACTCAAGTAGAAGGACACCGACGCATATTCTCTGAGGCAAAAAAAACCTCAATCAATAATTCTATATTCAGCAAAACTATCCTTTGAATTAAGCTGGTATTAATTCAAAATAGATTCTTATAAACTAAAATTGTAATTGTAATCTCCAGGGCAACTGCTAAGAAAAACACTAAAAAATATATAATAAGAGAAATGATAATGAAATCAAAGTTAAGATAAAAATGCTCCCGAAATTGATCTACAGATTCAATGCAATCCCTACTGAATTTTTTTCACCATTTTTACAGACATGGACAAATTAATCCTAAAATTTATATAAAATTACAAGAGATTTTGCTGTGGATTGAGTGTCTACCCAAAATTCATTGAAGCTTGGCTCTCATTGTAACAGTGTTAAGAGGGTGGGAAATCCAATTACGGTATTCAAGAGGTGGGGCCTTTAAGAGGAGATTAGACTGTACCCTCATGGATGGATTGATCTCCTTATGGAGTAATGGGTTGATAGTTTAATGTGTTATTGGAGAGTGGTACTGATCACTTTATAAAGAGAGCAAGAGAGCACATTAAAAAGCTCATGCCATTCTCACCATGTGATACCCTGTGTTGCCATGGGAGTCTGTACAGAACCCCCACCAAGAAGACGGCCCTCACCAGGTGTGTCCCCTGGACCTTGGACTTCCCAGCCTCCAGAATTGTAATGAATAAATTTTGTTTCTTTATAAATTACCCAGTTTCAGGTATTCTGTTATAAACAACAGAACATAGACTAATACAGACTCCAAACAGACAAAAAAAAAAAAATTTAGAAAGAAAAACAATGTAGGATTCATGCTTCCTGATTTCAAAAGTTACTGTAAAGCTACACTAATCAAAGTATTGTGGGTACTGGCATAAAGACAGACATGTAGACCAAAGGAACAGAAGACAGAGTCCAGAAATAAACCCATACAATGACGGCCAATCGATTTTCAACAAGGATTCCAAGACCTTTCAATGAATAAAGAATATCTTTTCAACAAATGATGCTGGAACAACTTTATATAGACATGCAAAGAGCAAAAGTGGATGTGTAACTCACACCATAAACAAAAATGAACTCAAAATGGATCAAAGATGTAAGTGTAAGAAGCTAAAACTACTCTTAGGAGAAAACATAGAGATAAATCTTCATGACTTCGGATTTGGCAATGGATTCTCAGATATGACACCAGAGTCACAAGCAACAAAAATGACAATACATAAACTTGATCTCATAAAAACAATGAACTTTTCTGCATCAAAGGATACTGTCAAGAAAGTGAAAAGATGACCCACAAAATTGAAGGAAATATTTGCACATATCTGATAACAATCTAATGTTCAGAATATATTTTAGAAACTTACAACTCAATATCAAAAAGGCAAACAACCCAATTTAAAAACGGGCAAATGACCTGAAATAACATTTCTTCAAAGAAGATGTATAAATGGCCAAGCACATAAAAAGGTGCCCGATGTTATGAGTCATTGAAGAAATGCAAATGAGAAACACAATGAGACACCACTTCACATCTAGTAAAATGGCTGTGGTTTTTTAAAAACAGGAAAACAACAAGTGTTGGTAAGGATGTAGAGACACTGAAACGCTCGTGCACTGCTGCTGGGATTGCAGAATGGTTCAGCCCCTGTGGGAAACGGTTTGGTGGTTCCTCAAAAAGTTAAACATAGAAGTACCATGTGACCCAGCAATTTTACTCCCAGGCATACACCCAAAAAAGTTGACAACATGAATTCAAGCAAAATTTGTACATGGATGTTCATAGCAGCATTATTTACAATTGCCAAAAAGTGGAAATGACCCAAATGTTCATCAACTGATCAATGGATAAACAAAATGTAATCTAACTACACAATGGAATACTATTCAGCCATATAAAGAAATGCAGTACTTATACGCGCTGCAGTGTGGATGGACCTTGAAAACATTAGATTAAGGGAAAGAAGCCAGACACAAAGGCCATATACCGTACGTTTCCATTCTTATGAAATATGCACAGGAGGCAAATTTATAGAGACAGAAAGCAGATTAGTGAGTGCCAGGGGCTGGGGAAGTGGAAATTGGAAGTGACTACCTGATGAATATGAGGCTTCTTTAGGGGCTGATAAAAATCTTCTGAAATTTTATGGTGGTGATGGTTTTACGACATTGCAAATGTAAAAAGTCACTGAATTGTACATCTTAAATGGTGAAAATGGTAAGTTTTAGGTTATGTGAATTTTATCTATAAACAAATTCAGCACTATTTTTTTTTTATTTTCTTGCTCAAATTAATCCAGCTTTGGCCATCAGGGACTCCACTTAGTTGGTTCCTGGGTTCTTTCAATAGCCCCTATAAGTAGTGGATTGAATGTCCCTCCTCCAAACTCAATGAGGGTTGAATGACTTCCCATCCTCCCAACACGGTGACTGTTGGGAGGATGGGAAATCCTGTTATGGTAATTGAACGGTAGGGGCTTGGGGAGGTGATTAGATTGTAGGACAGTGCCTAGTGAATGGATTAAAAATGGTGGTGAGAGGCGTGGTTCTGAGGGATTTAAAAAGACAATGCATGAGTTGCTCGCTCTCTTTCCTCCACCATCTTCTGCCATGTGAGACCCCTGGGTCACTGTCACCACCACCGGATGTGTTTCCTGGACTTTGGACTTCCTAGCCTCTGAAACTGTAACCACTTTGTAGGTTGTCTTTTCTATTGCAGTCACTGTAGTGTGCAGACTGTGGAAGCTCACTGTGGTCTTAATTTGTGTTTCCCCAATAATTAATGACAATGAGCATCTTTTCATGTTTATTTACAATCCACATACATATTTGGTAAAGTATTTGTTTAAATCTTTGTACTTTTTAAAAACATTCAATTGTTTGTCTTCTTATTGACTTGTAACTACAAGTTCAAGTTACAAACCTTTATCAGTTGTGTGCATTGAAAATTTTATTTCCCAGTTTATGGTTTATCTTTTCATTTTCTTAAAAGTATCTGTTGAACAACACATGGTTTGTTTTTTTTTAAATTGAAGTCCAATTTATCCATTTTGTCTTGTGTGGTTCATTATTTGTGTTTTATCTAAAACTTCCTTCACTAACCCAAGATCACAAACCTTTTTCCTGTTTTCTTCTAGAAGTTTTATATCTTTGCTCTTACAATTAGATCTATGATCCAGTTCAAATTAGTTTTTGTGTATGATGTGAGGTCAGGGGAAAGTCAAGGTTGTTTTCTTTTGTTTTGTTCTGCATATGGTTGCTCAATTGTTCCAGCAACATTTGGTGAAGAGGCGATTCTTGATACTTTCAGTACCACATTATCTTAGCACCTGTGTCAAAAATCAATTGGTCACACATGTGTCGGTCCATTTCTTGACTCTTTATTCTGTTCTGTTGATCTACAGGTTTAAGCTTCCTGCAGCATCACACTGTCTTAGTTACTGTGGTTTTGTAGTAAGTCTTAAACTACTTGATATTAAGTCTTCCAACTTTCCTCTTCTTTTTCCAAATTATTTTGTCTATTCTAGGTCCTTCACTTTTCAAGCTAAGTTTTAAAATCAGAAAGGAGGGCTTCTTAAATAAATGGTGCTGGGAAAACTGGATATCCATGTGCAGAAGAATGAAACTAGACCTGTACCTCTATCGCCATATACCCAAATAAACTCTAAATGGATTAAAGACTTAAATATAAGACCTGAAACTATAAAACTACTAAAAGAAAACATAGGGGAAACACTTCAGGATGTAGGGCTTGTCAAAAATTTTATTAATAAGCCCTCAAAAGCACAGGCAACTAAAGAAAAAATAAACAAATGGGATTATATCAAACTAAAAAGCTTCTGCACAGCAAAGGAAACTATCGACAGAGTGAAAAGACAACCCCTAGAATGGGAGAACATATTTGCAAACTATACATCTGGCAAGAGATTAATATCCAGAATATACAAGGAACTCAAACAACTCAACAGTAAAAAAAATCAAATAACCCAATTAAAAAATGGGCAAAGGAGCTGAACAGATGTTTCTCAAAGGAAGACATACAAATGGCCAATAGACACATGAAAAAATGCTCAACATCACCAAGCATGAAGGAAATGCAAATCAAAACCACATAGAGATATCACCTCATGCCAGTTAGAATGGCTATTATCAAAAAGTTAGAGAATAACTAATGCTGGTGAGGATGTGGAGAAAGGGGAACCCTCCTGCACTGTTGCTGGGACTACAAACTAGTGCAGCCTTTACAGAAAGCTGTGTGGAGGTTTCTCAAACAACTACAGTTAGATCTAGCATATGATCCAGCAATCCCACTGCTGAATGTATACCCACTGGAATATACCTGCACTCCCATGTTTATTGAAGCTCTATTTACAATAGCCAAGAGTTGAAACCAACATAGATGGCCATCGATGGACAACTAGATAAGCAAAATGTGGTATAGATATGCAATGGAATACTACTGTGCCATAAAAAGTGAAATACTACCATTCACAGCAACATGGATGAACTCAGAGAAAATTATGTTAAATGAAATAAACCAGGCACAGAAAGAGAAATACTGCATGTCCTCACTCATAAGAGGGAGCTAAAAAATAAATTAGTTAATTAAAAAGAAAGAAAGAAAGAAAGAACAATCACAATAATTTGAACTTTCAAATTTTTGAACTTTCAAAAGGAGAGAACAGAACTATAGTTATTAGAGGTAGGAAAGGGGCAGGGGGAGGAGGTTAGTGAGAAATTGGTTAAGGGTCACAAAGAACGATTACGTTTTGTAAAGATTTGTATAGTAATTATCTTGACTTGATCATCACATATCATACACAGGTACTGATATTCAACTCTGTATCCCACAAATATGTACAATCAATTGTGCTTTAATTAAAAAAGAGTACCCCCCAAAATAAAAATAAATAAATAAAATTTACCTTAAAAAGTAAAATAAACTTGCTAATTTCTACACTGGGATTTTGATTGGGATTGGGATAAATCTACAGATCAATTTAGGGAGAGCTGATGTCTCAACACTGTTAAATCTTCCCGTCCATGAACAGTGCGTATCTCCGCTGCTCAGGTCTTCCGTAGTTCTTCAACAATATTCTGTAGCTTTCACCCCACAACCCTGCACATATTTTGTTAGGTTTATCCCCAAGTATTTCATCTTTCTGATGCTCCTGTAAATGGATTTGAGTTGTGTTGTGGCTATATTACCCTCTGAGAACCGCAGCCTTCAAATTAGTACGGGGGTGGCACTATCTTCTGCCTACTGTGTGGCCTTGGTGGGGGGTTTCCTTCGCTGCTACACGTTGCACATCTGTGTCACAGAGGAAAGGTCTCTCACACACTAGCCCCCCTTGGTAGACTGCTGGGTTCACCCATGGTGGGGAACAGGGTCCAGCCTCAGTCTCAGGCTCTCGGCCCCATGTCCTTGGCATCCTGACCCTCCTTGTGGAGACAGCCAAACGCTGCCTTATACTTGTGATGGGCCCTGGGTGGGAACGTTTCTTGCTCTTCCCAGCAGTCACAGAGCTCTGCTGTGAATCCGTGGGCTATTCTGGGCCCACCGGGCTCCCTCCCCTCACCCAACCTCACATGGCCTTCACCTCCCCTCCCCCAGATGCTGTGGAGCTTTGCCCAGGGGCTCAGGGCTTTTGCCTAGAATGCAAGAAGGGCCTGGAACAGAACAGGGTTTTGTGCCTGTGTGTACCTGAAAGGACTCTCCCTGGTGTCCTCCCTGCCCCCAGACTTTCTTGTGAGCACCTGATAGACACCTGTGTAAAGTACTCATCAGTAGGTTTCGATTCTCTTGTGTCCAGGGTTCCTGAGGTCTCTATACTTTCATGTTTGTCTACACTTATCTTTAAGAATTCGTCACAATTTTGGCTCGTGGAGTTTCTTCCTGTCCACTCCCACAGCATTCTTCGCTGACTCCCACGCTGCGCAGAGGGAACTCGCTGGAGGCCCCGTCTCTCCTCAGAGCGCTCTGCCTCTCTTTGGAACTCTGTTTACCTGGTTGCCTTGTAACCTCAGCTTCTGGGTGGGCTGAAAAGCCACACATCTGTAGGTCATTCTGCTTTCTCTTGGTTTTGCTGTGGCTGTCATTAGGGTGGGAGAGATGTTCTCTTGTGGCTTTCTACCTCCTAACCAGACAAACTGAAGAAGGATCCAGCAACAATAAATTCTGAAAGCACAATGAGGGCCCGGCACACAGGAAACTGTGATCTGCAGACCCAAGCCCTGAAACAGTGTGCTGCTGGCGTCTGCATCGACAGGCACAACCGGGGAAAGATGCAAACATCCACAAAGAGAACCAGATGCACGCGCTGGAGAGCGTCTCAGGAGACTGGATGGACCTGATAATAAGTGGTGTTGAGACAACTGAGCAGTCATGTGACAAAATGTGACATTGGATAAGCTCCAAATGGACCAAGCAACTATGGGAGGATTCATTTATAACCTTGCTTGGTGGAAGACTTTTTAAAATATGACTCAAACACATAAGTCATGGTACTATGGTTTGAATGTATGTGTCCCTCCAAAATGTGTGTTGGGACTTAACCCCCAAGGTGATGGGGCCCTGGGGAGGTGGTTAGGCCATGAGGGCTTCACCCTCCTGTATGGGATTAGTGCCCTCATAACAGGGCTAGAGGGAAGCAGTTCAGTCTTTCGTCTTTTCCCCCATGTGAGGACACCTATAAAGACCATCTATGAGGAAGGGGCCTTCACCAAACACCAAACCTGCCAGTCTTAATCTTGGGCTTTCCAGCCCCAGAACAGTGAGAAATAAATTTCTGTTGCTTATAAATTACCCAGTCTCAGATATTTTGTTACAGCAGCCCAAATGGCCTACGACACAAACACTTCTCCCTGGCAAAAATACCAAGACTGATGTCAAATGTAAAAAAAAAGAGTTTTTTTGGAATTTTATTACTGACAGAGAATAATCTCACAGTGCATAAAGAGATCAACAGGAAAACGGACAACAGACGCAGAGATCCCATAAAAAGGAATACAAATATCCACTGCAAATACAAAAACTTGCTCAACTTCACTCATAATTAAGGAATGCAAAATAAAAACACACCAGGATGCTATTCTCACCTGTCAGACTGGTGGAAACCCGAAGGATGAACAAAGAACGCACCTCTGCTGACCGTGCACGGGAAGAGGCCAGTGTCTCTCAGTGGCGGGGGGACAAGACTGTCCAGTGACCGGATGCAGCGACTGGGCATACTCGTCTGAAGTGCAAATACACGCAAGCTTTGGCTGTGCACCTGGTTCCTGGGAGGTGGCCTTCCCGGTGCACCTGCATGTGTAAGCAGTGACACTACGGACGACAGCAGCACTGTGTACAAATGTAAAACAGCATCGACAACGACGTTCGCGAAAGGAGGCCATTTAAATAAACCAGGTCACAGCTGGGTCACGGGACACTACGCACCGCAAAGTCCTTTAGGAAAGACCCAGCTGTCAGGGCCCAGGCTGCGGAGGGCGCGTCCTCCAGCGTGGCGGGGGCGCTGCAGGTGGCTGCAGGAGGCGGCGAAATTTCCAGAAGGAGCTGGGCCGGCAGGGGGCGCGGCGGCCGCGGACAAGCGCTCACACGTGGGATGGACGCTCGGGCCGGCGCCGCTGACCCCGGTCCTCCCCTGCAGAGCCGGCCGCTGCGGAGGATGCTCCTGCTCGCCCTGCTTCTGGCCCTGGGCCTGCCCCGCGTGGGGACCAACGCCACCAGGCCGGAGCCGCAATTCAGGCGTGAGTCCCGCGCCCTCGGCCCCTCTGCCCCCTGGGTCGGGCGGCACCCTGGCTCGTGTTCCAGACCCCGCTGTCGGCTCGGGGACCCTGCCTCACTGGGGAGGCCAGGCTGAAGCCAAGGCTGCTGGAGGAGGCTCTCCCAGCCCCGCGGGGGCTCCTGGGCTGGGCGGGGCCGAGGGAGTGGGCAGGCGCCAGGGTCTGGTGGGCTGGGGAGGTGAGATGCGGGTTGCGTGTGTGGCCTCATGTGTCTGTCGGGGGGCAGGGCTGTGTCCAGGTGAGGATGTATGTGCGTGCTTGGAGGGGGCCAGGTCAGACGCCTTGCACGTGGATGCAGGAACCCCTGGGAGAGAACACAAAGAACTCAGGTGAAACCAGGTGGGCGGTGGGGCGCAGGAAAGATGGGCACCCACTGGTGCTGGATGAGCTCGGGGGGTGACGGGCATTCACCTGATAGCAGTGGGGACTGTAATATTCTCCTCTCCTTTTTGTTCCCCACGTCCACAGCAATAATAAATTGTCACATTTGCGAGCAAGAGAACAGTTTCGACTGCAAGAACTCGCAGGTCTGTGGAGCAGATGACCAGTACTGCAATATAGTTGTCATAAGTAAGTGTCGCAATTCACGTGGGGCCCCACAGGCAGGCTCATAGCATACTTCCAGGAATTAGGGTCTGCCTAGTTTTTCTCCCATAGAGAATAACTAATATAAAGTGATTTTAAAAAAAAAAAAATTTAAGAGCGAAGTCCAGGGGTTCAAAGCAGGTGGAAGGGCTCCCCAGGTCTGGGGCTGCATAGGGAGGCACACCTCAACAGCCGTGGAGATGAGAAATTGGGGGGTAGGAAGAAATAGAGATTTATTTTCATTCATTGTTAAATGAGAACTTAAGCTTTAATGTTAAATGCCCCACTGTGTCTAGATAGGTTTTGCGAGAGATGTATGGAGATCGGGGTGAAGGGTAAACGTGTGTTCCCAGAAGTGCGCCTGCTTTAAACAGTTTGGAGACCACTGCTCTATGTTTTACTCACCGAAGAACTTCTGGGCACGTGAACACCTCCCCCAAGGGGAATCTGAATGCCCACAACATTCTGCCCACAGTGGTGTCTTCAGGGCTTGAGAATTCAAATTCAGTTAATCAGTCTTCTGTTTTAGAAAGTTTGTTGTACATGGAGGCAGTGGTTAAGACCCAGTTTAGCCAGTGTGGACTTTATAAGTTAACATGGAAAAATGATTTGCACATGAAGTCTAAGACGAGGTGAGGTAATAAGATGTGCTCCCCAGCCCACAGTTGAGTCGGGCCCACTGAGAGGCCAGCCCCAACCCCTGGACCATGGCCAGGATGGGCGGGAGTCCCTTGCCCCATGTGTCTGTCTGTGGGCACAAAGGCCTGAGCCAACGCTATGTTTGAAAAGTTGGGGCACAGAGGGCATGTGTGTTCCTAAAAGAGACTCCCAGACCCAGTGCACATGGACAGGCCAGGGAGGAGTCCCTTGCCCCATGTGTCTGTCTGTGGGCACAAAGGCCTGAGCCAACGCTATGTTTGAAAAGTTGGGGTACAGAGGGCATGTGTGTTCCTAAAAGAGACTCCCAGACCCAGTGCACATGGACAGGCCAGGGCCAGGGCACCTGAAGGCCACACTGCACACAGCCACCCCTTTCCCGAAGCAGCTTTGAACACAAAGGCCTGACCCTCTTTCTCCTCAGGACAGCTCCTGACTCCCCCCAGATTCTCCTAAGAGTGTGGGTCTCTGAGAGGGGTCCCCAAGGGGTGAGGCTTTGGTGTAGGGGCTTTGGATTCGCATGATTTCCTCACTCTGCCTTTGTTTCCTGTTAGGCATATTTCCACGTTTCTTCTTGGTTGCAAAGTCATGCTCCCAATACTGTCCAGTGATTGAGATGCCCCGCCCGAAAGCCAAGCCATTTATTCTCTTGAAGCCTCTGCCCTTCTTATACGTGAAGTGTTGTACAGAAAACTTGTGCAATGAAGCTGGGCCTAAAGTCAACGAGACGGCATTCAGGGAACATGCTGGGAGAGCAAGCGAGATGAGGTGCGGCAATGTGGGGTTGGTGATGCTCCTGGCTCTGGCATCCATGTCCGGCCTCTGCCTGCTGTGAGCCAGGAAGTGCATGGACTCACTGCACGCTTTTGGAACCTGTCACATTAAACATGTTTTCCGTTGATTACCTCTTGGTCTGACTTCCCAGTTATTCCAGTTGGCTGTAAGCCCCAGGAGCTCCTCAGCTCGCATTCAGGGCAAGTCCACATCTCCTGGTGGTGATTTTGTTGACAAGTGTCTCTCTTTGAATTCAACTCATAACTCTGTTTGTTGCTGACAATCACTCTTTTTCTCTACTCCTCTTAGCCTGCAAAGGCTTCAGTATTGATGGGGAGGGGGGCCTAAGTCACACCCATGAAGAGTATGTGCTCCATGCTTCTGACCGCTCAGGTGACCCAGGACCACTGGAGGAAATGGGATGACTTGGGAGTAAGACATCTCTGCAGTGAAGGGCTTCTCAGCCTTGGGCTGGGGGGCGGGGGAGAGCGAATAGTTGGCATCATCCTGGGGATACCCCTCTTCTGATGGGGGAGGCACCGTAGCTGCTGTTCTTCAACTCTTCCTACCCAATTCCAGGGGACGGAAAATAAGGAACTCTATTGAATGAACTTAGACTTCACCCATCAATTGGCAAGGGTGCATGGATTCACGAATCCTCCCACATGTATTTGTCCAACATCTAAAACTTGGGCCAGGTAGACAGCAGCGGGGTAAATTTCTTTCGCTTTAAAATGAAGATGAAGCCATCCAAAGATCTGAGAAGTCTGATTCAAAGTTCTGCACAAAATATGTTCTCCCCATGGTGTTGACTCAGTGTCCGGCAGGATGCGCCCCAACCACTGCTCACCTTCCTCTCCCACTTGCCTACACTTTTCTGTCCAGCCCCCACCTAGTCTGAGACAGGGAGGCTGCTGGGTGGGGCAGCCTGGGGAACCTTCCAGAAAGAGTTGCTGTTCTATTCCTGAGACATGGAGGACAGGGTCATCTAGGTCATATCTGGACCCGCTAAACTTGAGGCCAAAGTCCATTCTGGGGGCAGTGGGAAGGGAGAGTCCCTGAGGGCTGGCCAGCAACTCCAGGACTGGAGAGGACCTCCTGCACCCATTGGCCTCCTCCTGTGTGCACGCCCCTTTGCCCATCACAGGGTCTCTGTGTTCCCACCTGCCATTCATGTCTTCATCCAGTAACAGGAGCCCCAGCTACTTCCGATTCGGATTCCCGGGCTGGAGTTCAGGGAGCACCACTTTTTTGATGGCAGGCAAAAGTGGGTACTTCACCCAGAAAGAGCAAGTGAGGTAAAAGGTCAACCACAGGAGTTTCCATGGAAACCTGACATTAGAATCTCTGCAAGTGGAGAATGTAATGTACAGTGTAAAATAAGAGGAAGTCAAGAAATGTGAATATAGAAAAGTCCCGAGCTGGAACTGGTGGGTCTTTGGTGGTGTGAGAAGCACTTTTGATGACCTGATCACGGGAGACATCAAGTTTTTGGTGGATGAAGATGAATTGAGAGATATGCTGTCACTACCGTGATAGGTCCTCTATCTAGAAGAGTCTCCATGAAGGAAGGAAGAATAGAGGGTAGTATTTAGAAAAGATCAGGGTTCAACAGAAGGGCCTCAGTATGAATGTAGAACCTGAGTCTCTGTTGGCTAAAGGTTAGGCATCGGTCATGAGAGAGATTGAGGAAGCCGAAGACAGTGGCCCTTTGATCCAGGAACACACAGGTAGAATAGAGTGGGATACAGATCCAAGGCCACAAGAGTGACAGGAAGGACAGACACTTCCTCCCATCCACCTGGCAGAGTACAGGCAGGCATGTGCAGAAAGATCAAGTGTGGGAAGGGCCAAGAAGTAACAGCCACATTTTCTCTGAAGCAGAGTACAGGTGTGTCTGCTCAGAGAATGAGAGCACATAAAAGGCTGGACTTTGGTGTGATGGCAGCTTGGGACAGTTCCTAAAGGAAAGAGAGAAGGGAGGTCACAGGGACAGAACACAGGGTTGCCCAGCAGTGTGAGATCATGGCTGAGGTAGGGCATCAAACATTTGCAGAGACCCAGAAGAGCTTGGCAGTGGGTTTTCCCCAGCAGCAGTCTGTATGTAAATGTGGAAAAGGCAGATGACAAAAGTGTATCTGGGTGTGAGCTGATCCATGAGGTCCCAAGGGCAAGAGAGGATTGCAGTTGGTTTCCAGAGAGCATTGACTGATGAACTGTGGAAACTCGAGTGGCTAGACGAGGAAGTCAGAGCAAGGTGAGAAATACCATTCCCAAATGGGCTGGGGCACAGACCCCGCTACCCAGTCCTATTCAGGTCATCAGTCAGGTAAGTGAAAAAAAAAAACCAAATAGCCACTGGCAAAGCGGACATGCTTTATTTCAGACATGAGCTCTGCCAGCAGCGGTCTGAAGCAGATGCTTTTTATACCAAAAGGACACAACGTTGGCAACAAGCCAAGGGGTACATGGGCCCACGTGGGCAATAACTCTACTCCTATGCAACTTGTTTACAACGGATCTGCTGAATCATACCCAGCCAATATAAGGCGAGAGGGCATGACCAAACTAACTCCATTGTCCTCACACCAAAGAACAGTATCAAGGCCAGAAACTGAAGACCCCTTAGAAATACAGAGCAGCGTATTGGCAATAATGGAGAATAGAGCAGGAAAGAAGAGATAATAGTCACTAAAAACCACGAGAACTTGTTTCGGTAATGGGCCACAATAATCAACCACATTGTATATTGACAAAATAAAATAAAATAAAATAAGCCCACAGAATAAATAGTACAGAATAAATGAAGGCTCAGACTAGTGCGGAAGGAATGGGTTACTCAATAGACGGCACTGCTGAAACAGGCCACCGTGTTACAGTAGAACAGGTGTGAGGCCAGCGATAGGAAACGCCATTCACAGTGACTTACACAGGATGCAAAGGTGCGTCTCTCACTCGTGTAAATGAAGGGGGGAGGTTAGCTGCCCGGGGACGCGTGTGGCTGCGTGTGGCTGCCGTGCAGCAGTGCTGACACAGCATGGGCGTACTACGTGCAAGAGTGAACGGGACAGACACGATATCCGAAGACACAAGAGCGAACAATTTTCCAAAACTGAAGGTATCAACATACAGATTTGAGAAACTGAAGCAGAATAGATTCAAACAAAAATCACAGGCATGCGCACCACGGGAAAACGCCAAAAGCCAGCAATACAGAGAAAGCCTTCAAAACGGCCACAGTACTCAGGGAGCAACAGTAAGGTCAGAAGTGCGTTCCCAACGTCAGCAGCGAGAGACGACGACGACACACCGACCAACTGCTGGGAGAAAGCGACTGCTGACCTAGAACCTGACACGCGACAAAAACGACCACACAGCAGGGAATACAAAGGACAGAAGAGAGACGATCTCCCGCGTGAGCAGAGAAACGCAGGGGAACGTGAACAGCGCCGGGAGGAACGACCGCGCCGGCAGAAGCGGGAGCCCGGGGCGCACGGGGCCGCGCCGAGGCCTGCGGGGACGCACGAGCCGCAGCTCGGGGAGGCCGGGCCCGCCGCGGGAGCCCAGGGTACAGATCCCAGCGGAATCCACTGCGGACGCCGAACACCGAGTTTCATGCATGTTTACGCAAGGCTGCTTTCTCCCTCCTTTAGATAAATAAAAACCGTTCTCAACGAGAGGGGGACAAAACGGACGGCAGCTGCATCCGGGCTGCGGGTAACGCTCCGTGGAGCGGCCCGAGGAGCTGCGACCGCGACCTCCGGTGTGGGGTCTCCGGGCTGAGGAGGGGGCGTCGCTGCCGGTCCCGAGATCTCTAACGGGGCGACGGAGCCGGTCCGGCAGCCGCGGAGAGAAGCGCCCCCGCCGGCGCAAAGACGCCGCTGAGCAACGCGTAAACCGGAAGCCGCAGGAGGAAACCGGAAGCAGACCGGAAGGAGCGCTTCCCCGCCTCCTCCCCAGCCTCGCCCGCTCCCTCTGGCGCCCCTAGCGGGAGACCCCGGCGCGGCGCCGTCTTGCCAAGCAGGCGTGTGGGCTGCAGGGCCGGGCGTGGAGTGCGGCGTGGTGGGCGCTGTGCTGCGGAGTCGTTAACTTAGATCTTGGCACACTTTGCATGCTCTGAACAGAAGAGCTCTGGCAGAGTTCTACTGTCAGATAAAGGTGACGCCGATACAAGAAACGTTACTATGTTGGAGGGCTTTTCACAATTGCAAAAGGGCAAATCCAGCAGGTAGTCATAATAATTCTAAATTTGTATGCTTCTATTAATAGAGCCTCAAACTATATAAAGCAAACATTAACAGAAATAAAAGGCGAAATGCTAGATTTCAGTATACTTCTTTCAATGTATGATAGGTCAGGACAGCAAATTAATAAAGATGTACTATGTTTCAATATCTTGATTAATAATCTTGGCCCAAGAACACATACAGAGCACTGCACCCAGCAGCTGAAAAGTCACAGTCTTTTAAAGTGTACATGGAACCTTCATCAAATTTTTGCCCATATGTTGGGTATAAAGCAAATCTGAACAACTTTAATTGAAATTGAAATTGTGTAGAGTATGTTTTTGACCATAGTGAAATTAAAGAAGAAATGAATAACAAATTAAAATATTCCTAAATATTTGAAAGTTAAGCAATACATTTCTAAAGAACCTAAGATTCAAAAAAACACAATGAAAATTAGAAAATATTTATATTAAATTACAATGTGTATATGACATATAATAGTGCTAAGGCCATACTTAAGAGAAATTTGTGATCTAAAAACATATCAATGCGGAAAAGTCTGAAAGTCAGAAATCTGAATATTTATTTCAAGAAATTGGAAAAAACCAGCAAATAAGCCCAAAGAAAGTAGATGAAACAGAAACTAATGAAATAGAAAATTCACAAAAGAATCAATAAAATCAAAAGTTGTTTCTTTGAAAAAACTAGTAAAACTTTAAAATCCCTAGAAAGACAGATTATGAATATGAGAGAAGACACAGATTATCAACATCAAGAATGAAAAAGATGACATCTTTACATTAAAAAGACAAAAAAGATACCATCTAGGTGTAGGCAAAGAGTTCTTAGAGTTGATACTGAAAGTTCAGTTCATAAACGGAACAACCGATAAGCTGAATTTCACCAAAATTAAAATGTTTGCTCTGCTAAAGACTCTGTTAAAAGGATGAACAGACAAGCTACAGATTGGGAGAAAACATTTACAAGCTGCATATCTGACAAAGAAGTATTATCTAAAATATATAAAAGATTCTCAAAAGTCAACAGAAGAAAAAAAAAACCCAATTAGAAAATGGGCCAGATGTGTGAACAGCATTTCATGAACAAACACATATGGGTGGCAAATAAGCACACGAAGAAAATGTTCAATGTCGCCATCCTTTATGGAAAGGATGTTCACGCCGCAGTGAGACCTATGAGAATGGCTAAAATAAAAAGCAGTGACAACACCAAGTGTGGACAAGGATGGAGAGAAACTGGATCACGTGCACGCTGCTGGCGGAAATGTAAAATGGTACAGTCACTATGGAGTGCAGTTTGACAGCTTCCTAGAAAACGTGACTACCATGTGACCCAGCAATTGCACCCTTGGGTGTTTATCGCAGAGAAATGAAGATTATATTCACACAGGAAAACTGTACATGAATGTTTACAGGAGCTTTGTAATAGGTAAAAACTGGAAACAAGCTAGATGTCCTTCAGTGGGCAAGTGGTTAAACCAACTGCAGTACGTCTGCACTGAGGAAGACTCCTTAGCACAGAGTGCAGAACCCTAGGGCTCCCTGCTGTGGCCCTGGTGGCAACCTGCCTGCCCTTCCCAGCAGGGTGACAGTGCCACTGTTCAGAGCAGAAGGCTTCCCATCCTCCCCTCCCTGCGTCTGTGTCTGTGCCAAGTCCCAGATCCAACTAAAGAGCTGTGAGTGGGCTGATGCTCTAAATCCTAGCTCAGAGAACGACAGGGCTGGCCTCCAACTTACCCAAACCCCAGGCTTCTCTCTGCATGTCTCCCTCTGGCGCGGTCCACGCCATGGAGGGGTCTCGAAAAGAATAGCTTGGGCTGCCCTTTGCGAATTGGCAAGGCCCCGGAGGGAGAGCTGCTGGCAGGGCCACAGCTACCAGCACTTGCTTTCATTGCAAAGATCTCCTCCTTGGCACAGTGGTGCTACTTTTACTTTCTCTTTTGATGTTTTGGTCAGCATGGCAGTTTCCTGAGTTTCCAAAAGATGCAAAAAATGACACACAAACAGTTGTTGTCACAAAATTAGATTATCCCACAAAAGATCCGGAAAGATTGAACAATTCCAAATTGTCCCTTTTGAGTCAATTTATTACACCATTGGATGTTTAAAAAACACCTTATGAGTAGCCATGAGCAATTGTTTTTACCAAAGAAATTAATAAACAATAGAAATCCCCATCCTCTTCCCACCATCTGGGTAAATGGTTATATGGGTTATAAAATGGGAAAAGGAAAAATTTGGTACCCTCCTAGGGGATGTCCTAAATATGACTTAAGTTGGCAAACGTCATTTACAGGGGATTACATTAATGGTAAGAGAATGGTTGGAATTAATGGAAAAAGATATTATAGGAAGAATTAAGTTATGAGAAAGAATGCGTAGAAACCCCATTACTCATTAGTGTCCTAAGTTAAATAAAAACATCATAGTAAGATATTGGGACAAAAATATATGATGCACAACTTTCCCTCCTAAAGATAAAGATTATAGATGGAATTTTGAATGCACCTGGTTTTGTGAGGGATGGTGCTGTGCACTTTGACACTTTACATTGGGCCACACAGCCGCTATATTAAGTACAAGCATGATAAAGCTGTTCAAATATCCTTTATTCCTTTTCCAAATGAACAATAGGTTCATGCCTATAGAAATAGGTACATGCCTATAGAAATAGGTTCATGCCTATACGAATCATTAAATCAAAGTTAAAAATATGTATAAGGTTTGGTTAACACTTTGAAACCGCAATCGCTGCCGTCTCGGTTTTGAGTCAGACATATAATTTATGCTTGCTGGTAGTAATAAGTTTAAGGTTAATAAGAGGGCAAGAAAAAAAGAAACACAATGGTGAGAAACGTCAAGAACAGCGAGTCACGGACTAATCGACCACAACAGAAATAATCACCAGAAAGAATTGGCTGACGACTGACTTTTATTTAACCTTGTGGATTATTAATTTTATGAGAACTGACGTAATTTTAAGAAAAGTTTCCATTTAACTATTGGTTTAATAATTCTAAAGGTTTATGTAGTTAAAATGCCCACATTAACCCCCCCACCCCCATGTTGTGTAACAAATAAAAATGCTGTTTCCAGTCTGAAGGCTGCTTCAGCTGCTTTAGCTGCTCCGGCTGCGACAGCGGTGACAGCCCGCAGGGCGAGAACATGCTTCAGAGTAACCGAGGTCTCTGCCTGTGTTTGTTATTTTTGCCGAACCTCCTCATCCCTTTTTCAAGGGCCCCCAACTCGACTGGTGCTGGTCTCCGGCATGCCTCCCTTTTCCGTCTCACCGTCCCACCAGCTTTCTCTCTCCACACTTTTCTTCCCTTTCCCTGTCCCCCCTCCCCCACTGCCAGCCTCCCCCTCCCCCTCTGGGGTGCCAGGGTCTGCTTTTACCAGCCCTCGAATGCGGATTGGTAAGTTTTCAGGAATTTTGTGAGCCTTTGTTCAAGACAGTCATTATTAAAAGTTAAAAGATATCACCCTACTATCAAATAAATTATATTAAAGCAAAAGTAATAGGCAAAACTTATCACTTGTTGATTATTTTTCTACATTTTGCCATTCCACATGCTCTTGAGGTTCTTTACGTCTAGTGTATCTAAATGCTATATCCCGCTGAGCTACTGGGCATGTCTTCAAAGTCCATGTTCGGGGACGTCACGATGTCGTCGTGGGAGCATTTACACCATGGAAATGGGCAAAGGCTAAAACTGGGTCTGGATTTATTGTTATATTGATTGTCTAGACTTAAGAAAGTGATGGAAAAAATGTTAATAATGCAGAAGTGTATTGTCTGTAGCTGTTACATCATGAACTATACAAAATTTTGAGGAACTATCCTTTCAGAATTTGAAAACTACTCTCCAATTCAGCGAAGAATTCACTTACGTCATAGATGACTGAATTCCAACCCGTGTCGTCTTCGCTGTTTTACTTTCCTCTCACTCTTTCATATAAACAGAATGTCAGCCACCACCCATGTCAGAATGAATGCTTCCTTATGGACACAGGAAAAATCAGCGAGGTCACTCTGTGAGAGTCAGTGGCAATTCACAGCAGAGTACTGTGCACTTCAGTATTATTTGTAAGTCGTATGCCACATGCCCTTCATGTGAGTACGACTCGTGATAAACTCACATGCGCACAGACCCACGATTTCTTTAGCGAGCTGGTTGTGGAACTCACCAGCACACCTGCGGTGACAGTGGCCTTCCTTCCCTGTTCCGTGTCTCCCTGCTTGTATTCTGTTTCTTCTCTTCCCTCTGTATCTCTGTATTATTACAAAAACCTCCCCTGGCCTACCCTCCCCACCCCACGAGCCTCTCTGATGCCCACCCTCCCCAGCCTCACCATGCCTCCTGTGGATGTGCCCGGGGCTCAGCCCTCAAATACACCTGCCATGGGGGATTCCAGGCTCGGCGAGGCCTGAGACGATGGCCAGTCTTCACGGTGGATAGAGCACAGCCTGAGCAAGCATGGTTAGACCCTGAGGGCCAGCCTGGATGGAGGAGGACATTGTCATCTCCCCCTCATGACTGAGGAGACTGAGGCCGGAGCCTCACGCTGCACCCCACCCCCAGATGCCTGGCTCAGAAGAGGCAGAGCCAGGCCTCAGACCCGGGTCCTGCACTTCCCAGACACCTCCTGAGACAGGGGTCCCTTGGTGGGGAAAGTATCTGGCAGTCACGGGGACTTGCATCCCCTACCAGCTTCCACCAAGGGGTGCCCAGGACTCGGTAGCCCAATGCAAAACCAAACCATGGTTCCTGAATCTGATGCCACACACAGAGAGAGGTCTCACCTGACACCTGGGTACTGCATCCTCCCAAAGAGCCCCCATCGCTCCTGGAATAATAATGATCATCATTGCTATAGTGGCTGCTTATTGATCAACGATGTGACAGACACTGTAGGTACCGAGTTCAGATTCCCCAGAAGCAGACCCTGAAATGTGGGTTAGAAGGCAAAAGACTTTTTCAGGAGCTGAGGGGCAGGGATTGGGGGAACAGAGGGGGTCAGTGGGCCATGGGGTGGGGGGACAGTGGTGGCAGGAGGGCCGGGGATGGGGAGCAGAGGATGGGGGGCAGGGGTGGGAGGGCAGGGGGACAGGGAACAGGAGACGGGGGCGGAGACGGGGGCAAGGGGGCAGAAGCCAGGGGGAAGGGGATGGGCAGGGGCAGGGGGCAGGGATGCTGCTTGGCTGCTGGCACTATCTCGTGAGACCTGCACACGTGCCTCCAAGGCTGGCCGCGTGGGGCCCTGTGCTGAGGGGGTGGGAGTGATGTGGGGAGCCACCCGCAACCTCACGCTGGGAGGGCACAGCCAGGCTAAGGAGCCTGGGGATTCCTGTGCCCTGGGCCTTCTCGGCTCCCTGGGACTGTGAGAAGCGCGTTCCCTGTGCGGGAGCTGTCCCCTGCCACCGCAGGCCTGCGCTCTTATTGCCCTGGAGCCCCCCCAGGCTGTGCTCCCTTCCTGTAAACACCAGTGGCCCTCCCGATCCCAGCCAAGGCCACCGCGGCCAATAGCAGGCACAGCACCCAGCACGTAGGAGGCACAGGAGGTATTTGTGGAGCCAGTGGATGAGCGAGTGGCTTCAGCATGGCAGCCTTGCCTGCTCCCTGCTTGCAACCCTGGAGACCTACCAGGATCCAGGTGTCAGGTATGCCATGCCCAGCCCATGTGCCGGCCAAGCCCCTGCAGCAGGACCAGCAAGCGGTGCTGTCCACAGGGCATGCTGGGCTCCACAAGGCCAGCCGGACAGCCTGGGCTTCCCCCAGCTTCTCCAGGCCACCTCTGCCCAGTGTCACAGCCCTCCAGGTACCAGGCTCTGAGCTGGCTTGGGGAAGACACCTCCTCCCTGCTGAGTGGACTTGGCACTTTGGAGGTGCCCACTTGCTGCCAGAGGGAAATTGGACAGTGTGGGGTAGAGGAGGAGGTGGAGAAACAGGACCCTGAGGCCATAGTCGTGTGCCTTGGAGAAGCCACCTGCGCTCTTGACGTGGAGCTTTGGAGACTGAACCCTCAGAGCAGCGCCATCCCCTGCCAGCATCCTCCAAGGCGGGGCAGGGGTGGACACCTTGGGGTAGTCCTATGCCCACCCAGCCATTCTGTCCGCTGGCCAAGGCCCTCTCCCTACTTGGAAATCAAGGTCTGCACCAGGCAGAGAAGGCCCAGACCCCCCGAGCAAGTGTGGCCTTAGCTGTCCCTGCTCTCCAAGGTCCCTGAGGGGGGCTGTGGCCCCTGGGGCTGCCAGCTCCGCACACTGGCTGAGGAGGAAAGTCCGCCCTGCCCGCTGCATCCTGCACCCCTCATCAGGGCACCTACACCCTGCTCTTGTGCTGACCCTGGGTCGTAATCCCTGCTCCTCGTGCCTCATCAGTCCCTTTAGACTAGGACCCCACTGGGAGCCGCGGTATCACCAGGTCCATTCTGCATACACGGGGCTTGGCACGGAGCCTGGCCACTCTGTACGTGTGATGGGGGGCAGGCGGCAGAATGAATGGAGCCACTAAGCCCCCCAGTTAGCAGAACCATGCTCTAGGGCAGCATCACTGCCTTGCTGTGGGTGATCTTAGGCTCTGGAGTTAGGTGACTGCTTGAGTGTCCCACGCACGGCCAGGAGGTGCAGACCCTGAAGGATGCCCTGGCAAGGTTGATCTAGAAGGAGGCAGCAGACACTGGCACAACAGGTCCTAAGCAGGACATCAGGGAGATTGGACATGGTCCTGGCATGCACCAGGGACACAATAGCTCCTCAGCCTCTTCCCCCAGAAGCCAAAAGAGCCCCAGGATTCAAGGAACAAGGGCTCTGTGTGGGGTCATGGGAGGCTTCCTGGAGAAGGCAGAGAGGAGAATTTGAGGAGAGGGTACAGTGAGGGAGGCCTGCAGGGCGGGACCCAGCCAGTGAGAGGGTGCGGTAGGTGCCGTGAGGGTGGCCAGGTCCAGGTGAGGACATCGTGGGATCTGCCTGCCGCAGGGGCATGCTGTGAGCCTGGCGCTCTCCTGCGGTGGGCTGTGTGAGTGCCAGGGGGTCACATGGCCCATCATAGCTAGAAGCTGGGGTTTGGCCGGCTGCTGGGGAGTGAGCGGGTGGACAGGAGCCCATGCCAAGCTGGTGGCCTCTCCACTGTATCTCCTGCCTCGGTTTCCCTAAGGTGCTCAGGACCAGGAAGTGCAATTGCTCAGATGAAAGGCCTCCTGTGATGGTCCCTCTGCATGTGGACTTGCCACCAGAAGGATCCACGTCCTGCCCTTGGGACCCTTGGCAGCCGGGGCCGGCTCTTGGGGGGCAGGTCCTGCCGGTGCCCGGGCGCTGGCCCGGCTCCCCTCTGGCTTTCCCTCGGCCCAGCGGGTGCGTGTGCCTGGCCTCTCCTAGATGCTGTGGCCCTGCCCATGGAGGCCACAGTCCCACTGGAAAACTCCGGGATTTGGCACAACTGAGTAACATCCATTTCCTTACCTGCCTGCCAGCGGCGGGCAGTGTCCTGCCCCCTGCCCCCCAGGCCCCCGTGAGTCAGGGCTGTCTTCCAACTGCCCCAGCAGCCAGCGGAGTCCGTCCAGCAATGGTGATGGCCGTCTGAGGGTCCCACGGAAGTGCAGGAGGTGGGGCAGCACTCTGTGGCTGCATCACAGAAATCGTTCAGTTTGGGGAAATTCCATAAATAACCCCCAGTGAGCAATGCCCACCCTGGGCCTCCACAGAGTCCTCCTCACCTCGCCCAGGGGCACCTCTGGACCACCCATCTGCAAACAGCCACGCCACTGCTCCTGCCTCCTGGTCCCGAAGGCAGCTGGGGCCCCTGGGGGAGACCTGCTGGGCCCTGCCGCCCCTCCCTGGGCCCATGACAGAGGCAGCCACGGCTGCCCTGGTCCTCCCTGGACTGTCCGATGGCCACCTGCTGAGGGTCCAGCTCACACGAGCTCAGAGGGACAGCATACTCAGCCGCATCCCTGCTGCCCAAAGGACCAGGAGAGGCTTTGGGGAGGGGCCGGGTGCTGTGGGCAGCTTGCACCACGCAGACAACACCACAGCTGCCCCTCCCTGCCCAGCCTGTCCTCCTCCCTCCTCTCCTGGCTGTTTCCAAAGGGCACCCCCACTGCCCAGTTCAGAGCAGCCTCGTCTCTCCCCCTGCCAGCGCTTGGCAAACACATCTAGAGGTCTTTGCTAAAAGGGTAATCTGGGGAGTGGGTCCATGTGACCCCGTGGCACCCACCAGGGGAGGCCTGGCTCCGGGCGCTGCCCCTCCCCCCTCACAGTCACTTTTAGGCACCTTGGACGAGGGTCACAGGGGAGGCCACGCCTGGCAAGCCAGCGACTGGGAGCTGCACTGTGGCTTGAAGTGTTCAGGGACTTGTTCAGGCCCCACACAGGTGGTGACAAACTCAGACTGAATCAGGCCGCCTGAGGCTTCACCAGGCAGCCCCCGTCCCGGAGGGAGGCGACAGCCCCACCTCAGGGTGAAACCTGTAAACCCATGTTCTGAGTAGACCTTGAGACCTGCCCTCCTTCTGGACTTGGGCCCTCAAATTCCTCAACACGTTCCCGCTGCAGGCTCGCGTCCCACCCGCAGAGCCTCCTTGCTGGCCAGCAGGTGGGGATGGCACCCCACTTTCCGGGCAACCCCCTGAGCCTGTGGAGAAGACTGCTGAGCAGTGGGAGGCGAGGGAACCAGGCCCGGGTCTGAGGACTGCAGCTCCCACCACCACGGACACCTCAGGGGTTCTGGGGACCAGCTGGGGGCCCCGGGGGGAGCCTCAGCAAGGGCAGGCCGCAGGCTATCCCTCTGAGGACATCCATGGCTTCCCGGGCAGGCGACGACCCCGTCACAGCTCTCAAGCATGCCAGGGCCCGAGGCTGCACCCCACTCTTCCTGAGAGGCAGGTGGAATCATCCCCACCCTGCAGCCAAGGAAGCTGAGACTCTGAGCTGCGAGCCCCTGCCCAAGAGCAGGGCGCGAGCACAGCCAGGGAGGGCTGGCCCGGCTGCCCCGCCCAGAGCCCGCGGCTGGCCGTGCCCACGTCTCCTTCCAGCCCCTCGGCCCTGCTGAGTGTCCACTCAGCCCACGTGCTCCTGGGTGACGTGGAACAGCCCGCACTGTAGCCCCTTCCCCGTCAGCACGGCTTCCCTGCTTCCCTGGGGCCCACCTCCTCCCAGCGGCTCTGCACACACCTCCCCCACACCCTTCCCTTGAATTCTCAGGACAGCTTGGGCAGGTGTCATCACTCTCTCTTTCCTGATAAAGAATCTTAAGTTGAGGAAGGGGAAGCTCACACGGCCATGCTGGATAAGCCCAGCTCTTTGGGGCCAAGCCAGGCACCTCTGTGCACAGTGTGTGCTGCAGGGAACGGGCCACAGCCCACTGCCCTCATGCCTGCCATGGCCACTGGCTCCACCTCCTCCCACAGTGGCTGGGCCTCCCTGGCCCTCCTCTCAATGAGACGTGTCCCCCGGGGCAGCTGCGCTCCAGAATGGCCTCCATCTTCCCCACCCTGCCCTCTTTCCCACGCTGTCCTCAGTCCCTCCTGTGGGAAACACCGGGATGCCCCAAAGGAGCCAATGAGCTCAGGGTGGGAAGCCCTGCTGAGAGGTACAAAGAGCAAAGGCCTGGAGGCCAGGACTGAATCTGGCACACTCAGGTCGTGCACTCGGTGGGCGTCAGCCTGTATCTGAGTGTGCGTGTGTGTATGTAAGTGTGCATGTGTATTTGTGCGTGCATGTGTGCATGTGTGTGAGTGTGTGCATGCGTGTGCCTGAGTGTGTAGGTGTGTGCGTGTATACGTGTGCATGTGCAAATGTGTGAGAAGGTCAGTGAACGCGTGAGTGTGTCGTGTGACTGCATGTGTATTTGTGCATGCATGTGTGCGAGTGTGTGCATGCGTGTGTCTGAGTGTGTAGGTGTGTGCGTGTATACGTGTGCATGTGCAAATGTGTGAGAAGGTCAGTGAACGCGTGAGTGTGTCGTGTGACTGCATGTGTATTTGTGCATGCATGTGTGCGAGTGTGTGCATGCGTGTGTCTGAGTGTGTAGGTGTGTGCGTGTATACGTGTGCATGTGCAAATGTGTGAGAAGGTCAGTGAACGCGTGAGTGTGTCGTGTGACTGCATGTGTATTTGTGCATGCATGTGTGCGAGTGTGTGCATGCGTGTGTCTGAGTGTGTAGGTGTGTGCGTGTATACGTGTGCATGTGCAAATGTGTGAGAAGGTCAGTGAACGCGTGAGTGTGTCGTGTGACTGCATGTGTATTTGTGCATGCATGTGTGCGAGTGTGTGCATGCGTGTGTCTGAGTGTGTAGGTGTGTGCGTGTATACGTGTGCATGTGCAAATGTGTGAGAAGGTCAGTGAACGCGTGAGTGTGTCGTGTGACTGCATGTGTATTTGTGCATGCATGTGTGCGAGTGTGTGCATGCGTGTGTCTGAGTGTGTAGGTGTGTGCGTGTATACGTGTGCATGTGCAAATGTGTGAGAAGGTCAGTGAACGCGTGAGTGTGTCGTGTGACTGCATGTGTATTTGTGCATGCATGTGTGCGAGTGTGTGCATGCATGTGTCTGAGTGTGTAGGTGTGTGCGTGTATACGTGTGCATGTGTAAATGTGTGAGAAGGTCAGTGAACGCGTGAGTGTGTGCATGTGTCGTGTGACTGCATGTGTGTGGGAGTGTGTGTGATGTTGAATGTGAGGCTGTATGTGTCAGTGTGTGCATTGTGGGAGGGTGTGAGTGTGCACACCTGTGTAAGTGTGCGTGTGGAGGTGTGTGTGTCTGTGTGTGTGTGAGTGTACTGCATGCGTGTGCACAGGTGTGCGTGTGTGCGGAACAGGGAGGAGGTGCTGAGCAGAGACTATCGGGGTGGGGGTGGAGGGGCTGCCAGCAAAGCGGGCAGTTCTCATGCACAAGGACTTGGAGTGTACGTGATATTCATGCCATGTACCGAGACAGGATTCGATGTGCAGGAGCATTTTGTGGGAAATGCCTGTGAAGGATGAAGGGGGACCAGGAGTGGGCAGGGGCCCTTCTGAAATGTGGCCAGGCCCATGAGGTCTCCTAGCCCAAGCTGCCCTAAGAGGAGTCCCTGGCAAGAACTGCCCCGCCCTGCACAGTCCGTTGGCTGGCGGCAGCAGGGTGTGCACCGTGCAGGGATAATGTGGGCTGGGTCAAAGGGGCAGCATCTGGGGCATCTGTCCCTCCACTCCCTGCAGCTGAAGGACCCCTGAGGAGCACATTGCATGGCCACCCAGTTGGGGTGTTGGTGGTTAAGTCATGGACTCAGCTCCACACCCACACTTGTGGGTTTGGCTTTGGGCAGTGACTCTGCAAACACATTTTTGCTTTGCCAGCAGAGGGTGCTGGAGAGCCCGAATGCAGGCGACCTGGGAGCTGTCCCTGGACGCCAGGTGAAACAGGATAACAGGCAGGCTCTGCCCAGGGGGTGCAGAAATTTCCATCACAAGTTGCTGGAAAAGAGTGTCCTGCTCAGAGGGGAGCCCATGCAGACATTCCTAAGACGACTTTGGACCTTCAACCTGGCCCCTACTCACCACTAGGAGGGTCACCCTCCCTGGCCTGCCTCCAGGGCCTGCAGGGGAGGGCAGGCTCACCTGCCCCAGGTGTGCCCCAGGTGTGCCCCAGGGGATGCAGGGAGCTGCAAGGGAAACTGGAAAGCCTTGTTTATCCACTTTACCGCCTCCTCGCTCCTGGAAAAACACCAGCTGCTCCCCACGCTCAGGAACGCAGGTGTCCCAGCATCCTGGCTCTTGGCTAAACAGACTGGCTGGAACAGGTGCACCCAGCCTGCCGGGAAACCCAGAGTGAAGCGTCTGTGTCCTCCATCTCCCCACCCACATCCCCAGAAGGAGCCAACACGGCTCAGGGAGGGGCAGCCAGACATGCCTGGGCAAGCAGTCAGTGACACCCACACCTGAGGCTGGGATCCCTCGGGATGGGTGTAGAGAGGCTGGTGTCCTCCCCACCACAGGAGGACAGAAGGCGATGGGGGCAGGGGCAGGGGCCAGGCTCTGAGCAGGAACGAAAGGAAGAGGAGGAAGCAGGGTGCCGGGGGTGGGTGCCGTACACATTGCAATGTCTGCCCTTCATCTGGTCACTCTCCTGCTCCGGACCCTCAAAGAGCCCCACAAGCCAGAAGCCCCCAGCTGCTGTTTGAGCTCTTTGTGAGGTGCTCTGTGCCCCTGAGCAAGCTGGCTTTTCTTTGTTTCACCCCAACTCTGGTCTTAGGTCCTGAGACTACATCTTCCCATCCCTACAACCAGGGCCAGGACTCGGTGTGTGACCAGGCTCAGGGTTCAGACCATAATCAGGATTCAATATATGTCCAGAGTCAGGACACTGTGTGGGACCATGATCAGGGCTCAACCTGGGCCAGGGTCAGGGTTCAGTGTGTGACCAGGATCAGGGCTTTGTGTGTGACCAGGGTCAGGGCTCAGTGTGTGTCTGGAGAGGAGACACACTGTGGGACCATGATCAAGGCTCAGCACATGACCAGGATTAGGGCTGAGTGTGTGACCAGGTTCTAGGTTCAGCCATGCCTGGGAATGAGAATCCCCATGATGAAATGATGATGGACTGGCATGAGCAGTGGCCTTAGCGTTGTTATCTTGGCATTCTCTCTCCTGATACTAACCATTTAAAGGTCCTCTTCAGGCTACCAGAGAGAGAATGTTATCCCCTGCCCCAGGATGGGACGTTCTGGGGCCAGGGTCGCAGCCGCTGTCCGCAGCCTCCACCCACATGGCTGTAGGAAGGGCAGAGACTGCCCCCAGTAGCTCTGCCAGCCACGCAAAACCACCCTCGCATCACGCACTTTCTGTGGGCACCGCTACATTTTTGATAGACACTGAATCTCAGAATAGTTTCAGATTCACAGAAAAGTCACAAGGATGGTACGAATGGTTCCCGTGTCCCCTGAGCCCAGACTCTCCTATTTGAACATCTTGCACGCGTGTGGTCTGTTTGTTACAATTAATGAACTGATATTGATTCATTATTAACTCAAGTCCACACTTCATTCAGCTTTCCTTCATTTTTCCCTGTTTTCCTTCCTTTTCTGCTCCAGGATCCCATCCAGGACACCACGTGACACTTAGTCATTATGTACCCCTAGCCTCCTGGGACTGTGAGTTTGATGAGCTTGACCGTCTGCAGGAGCACTGGTCAAATATTGTGCAGAATGTCCCTCCACGTGCGTTCATCTGATGTGTTCCTCCTGGTTAGACTGGGACGACCGTATTTTGAGTACAACTGTATTTCGGGGACGACCACAGCAGAAGTGGAGCACCAGGTCCAGGGTCCACCCGTCCATGTGACTTCCCTCTGTTGGTGTTGACCTTGATCCCTGGGACGATGCAGCATTGCCAGGCTCCTCCCCCACCCCATTCCCACGCTGTCCTCGTCAGAACGAGGCCACTATGCAGAGCCACGTTTAAGGAGTGGAGACCTCGGCTCCACCTCCTCAAGGACGGACCCTCTGCTTACATTGTTTGGAATTCAATGAGATTTGCCTCTTCTCTCCCGGTTGTTCCTTTCTTCAATCATTTATTCGTATCATTATGGGCTCAAGTATTTATTTTATACGTGGGGTTATAATCAAATACTGTTATTTATTTTGCTCCTCAAATGGTCCCAGCTCCGGCCATTAGAAGGTTTCCCGCATGCCTGATGTATCCCTCTGACAAACCCCATCACTTTGGGGATTTTTAGCATTTTCTTTTATTTTCTGGCCCCACATGATGCTCTGCAACCTGAATGTCCATCAACTTATACACAATAAACAGAACTCGGCGTATCCATACAATGGAATATTATCCCATCATAAAACAGAGTGAAGTTCTGACACATGCCACAAACGGGTGAACCTTGGAAGCCTTTTGCTAAGTGAAAGAAGCCCGTCACTAAAGACGCGTACTGTGCGATGCCACTTCTGTGAAATGTCCAGACAGGCAAATCCACAGAAAAAAGAAGGTAGCATGGGGGTCGTCAGGGCTGGGGGCGGGGAGCTGGAGCGGCTGCTGGTGCATCCAGGGTTTTGTTCCGGAATAATAAAAGTATTCCAGAGTTAGACTGTGGTGATGGTTGCACCGGTCTGTGGATATACCGAAAAGCACTGAATTGTACATTTTAAATGGGTGAATTTTACAGTGTGTGAATTATATCTCAATTAAAAAGTTTTTCAATAGAGCATGGTGTTGTAACACCAAAGTCAAGGGTTTGGATGCCCGTACCAGCCACCTACCCTCCACAATTTTTTTTTAACAAAGGAGTTTCAGGCTAATTTTTATTCCCTGTTGCATCCTTAGTTGGGGGCTGAGAAGTAGGTGCTGGCGGGCATTGCCTGATAATTCAGCTGGACTTTAGGCCCCTGTCCAGTCCCAACCCACAGCACCCTCTTCTGGGGCACCCTCCTTGGGGACATTGAGTGTTGTCAGCGCTCTGGCTCTTCAGACAGCAGATGGCGGCCTGGAGAGGCAGGGCACAGGCCCAGCAGACCCCGGCGTGGGCAGGGGTCACTGCCCCCGAGCCCAGGTTTCTGGTCGTGCGCACACAGGGAGGAGCGGGAACTCTCCTTCATCCTCTGTGACTCTGAGCCCAGGTCCTGCTCTCCCCAGATGCAGAGGCCTCCATGGGGCATGTGGGCACAGGAGCCCCATTTGTCCCCAAGCACGACTCCTCTCAGCACCCACCCGCCAGTCAATGGCTGACTTCAAATCCTGGCTCCTCCCCACCCTTGCTCAGACTCGGTTTCCCCAGTGCAAAGTCGGGAAGGAGGTCTCTGGCTGAGCTCCCAGGTCCTCCACTAGTTGGACAAGCTCACACTGTCTCCCTCGTTCCAGGCCTGAGACCAGGAGGGGACCCAGCAGGTTTGAGGGGCTCCAGGAGGTCTGGGGGCAGGATGTTGTCGGGGATATCCAGGTGGTAGGTGGAAAAGCAGTGGGCCCACCCTGAACTGTGATTATCAAGTCCTCCCACACTGGGAGGCAATGGTGACCACCGCCTTCTGCTGGCTAAAAGCTCCAGCGGGGAGAGTACAGGTGTCTGTGAGTGTCTGGCTCCAGGTGTGCACACAAAGAACAGGGTCCAGGGATTTCTAAAGACTCAGTGTAGTTGGCGTGTGCCTGCCTGCATTCCTGGGTCCAGCTCCAGCCCCGAGCACAGGTCAGAGAGAGGCAGGGTGGATGGGTGGGAGGAGGAAGGGAAGGAGCAGGGGCAGGAGAGGATTCAACCTCTGCTTCACCTGGAGCTCTTGGAGCTCCTAACTGGGTCCCTTACTGGAGGTGGGATCCTGATCCACTGGGCTGGCAGGGCCCTTTCAGGGTGACCGACCAGTGCAGGACCCCCTCGATGGCCCAGCTCCCTCACCTGCCCTGCGCACCCCTCTCAGCGCCTAGAGTCTAATGCCAGGCCAGGGAGGCCACGTGTTAATTAGGGCCCCTGGAGAGAGTCTGGGCTGTAATTGGAGAGCACCCAGCTTGTAAAAGAATGAGTTTCCCATGCTTGATTAGCTTAATGAGGGGCGGCCCAACCCCCCCCCCCCCCCCCCAAGGAAACCAGGGCGGCCAGCGGCCAGCCCGCCCCCGCCCTCCCCCCCACCCACTCTCCCCCGAGGGCCGGGGCCTGAGCTTTGAGAAGGACTGCCTTTTCTGCC
>NW_007728959.1:127093-146674 GCF_000696425.1 Galeopterus variegatus
CCCCCCCCCCCCCCCCTTAAGGAAACCAGGGCGGCCAGCGGCCAGCCCGCCCCCGCCCACTCTCCCACCCACTCTCCCCTGAGGGCCATGGCCTGAGCTTTGAGAAGGACAGCCCTCTCTTCCATCCCCCACAGCCCAGCTCAGCACCCCACCCCACGGGGGCTGCAGAATCTTTGCCCCTAAAAGGCCCTTTGAGAGTCACTGAGTTCAGCATTTCTCAAATCAACGTGGCTCTCACAGGTCCCCAAGAATATGGATAGACCCCAGTGAGAACTGTTGTGCGCACCGGTGAATCCTCCTGACTCTGCCTGTCCTGAGAGCTCTCGGAGTTCATCAGCCCGGCTTGTCCTCTGCTTTACGCTGGCTCCTCCCTACCCTCAAGATCCCTCCCCTCGTCCTTCAAAATGCCGCCCACCTGTGCCTTCTCCAGAAAGTGGCTGCTGGCCCTGGTACTGCCGGAGCACACATGGTGCCCCCACTCGTGCTACCTGACTCACTATTTCTGTTCACGTGGGTCCCACCCCACCCCACACACACGCACACGCACGCACGCACGCACTCACACACGCACGCACACACGCACGCACTCACACACTCACACACACGCACACACGCACGCACACACACGCACGCACGCACTCACACACACTCACACACACACACTCGCCCTGCACCCCAGCATCAAGGGTCCCCAGCTGAGCACTGATTGATTCACTACCTGGCGCTGGGGGAACCCAGGGCTGCGGTCCTCTGTCCCCCTCCTGCCGCCTCTCTGTGGCCCAGGGACGTTTTGCACTCCTGCATACACAGAGCCCCATGGCAGGTAACAGGTGACAAGTTTACACGGGCACTGGGATGGGGGAAAGGGCAAGAAGCAGGTCTGGGTTCAGCAAGAGGAGGAGGCTCGTCCCACTCAAGCCATCCAAGGTGACAACGGCAGCTTGCATGAACCTCACGAGCCTGGGGAGTCCAGGCAGGGCCCTGCCTGGGAAGCTGGGAAAATGCTTCGTGTCCTGAGGCACCATGTGGGGCCCGCCAGCAGAATATGCCAGCGTTTGGGGGCGTGCTCTGGCCTCCTCCATGTCCCTCTGAGGCTGTGTCTAGGGCCCGTGCCACGCCTGTTCTCTCACCAGGGCAGTCTTCGTTCCATCACACCCTTCCTGACCACGTGCCCCACAGAAGCGTGAGGAAACTTTCTCAGGCTTGGGCAGGGGCTACAGTGGAGTCTGCAAAGGTGCCTGGGCCCCGAAGACAAGTCCCTGTCCCAGGACAGCTCTAGGAGGGACCGGGCTGCGGGCCTGGAAAGCCAGGTGCTGCTGGACATGGCCGTGTGCTCTCACCCTCATGGTCCACAGCCAGGAGGCCACAGGGGTGACATGGAGAGGAATGGCTGGAGCCGAGCCCAGGGAGTGTGACCCCGGCATGGTCAGCCAACACCTGTCTCTTCCCAGCACAGAGAGGTGCACGGTCAGGGTGGGCCCATCCTCACCATCTGGGGCCTGTGGCAAATGGGAGTCCACACACCATATGTCCAAAATATGAAAGATCTAAAAGAAGCTGAAGAACAGGGAAAATGAAATGTTATAGACAAATATACCATCAAGACCATGGGGAAACCCTGGTGTGAATTTAGACATGGATTCCTTGGCCCTGGCGCTGGGAGTAGGCTGCCCAGGGACAGCAGGGACGCCGTGCACGAGCTGACCCTCCTCTGCCCACCCAGCTCCATCCCGCGTGGCCCTGGCCTGTGTGTCCAGCTCCACCCCCACCCCCACCTAACATCTAGGGGTGGGCAGTGGGCAGCTGGGCCCACACTTCAAAATAGATGGAGAAGAGGCCCCTCGGGCTCCTAGGTCCCCAGAGGGGGACTGTTAAGGGGCTCAGGCCCCATGTGGACATCTCTGGAGCACAGGCCCAGGCATGGGGCCTGAGTGTCCAAGACAAAGATGGTTTTGTCGGGGCCGGTGGGGGAGGAAGGGTGTTCTGGGCACAAGGCCAGGTCAGGAGATGGTGTGAATGGCCCACGGGAGGGGCTGAGAGGACTGGAGCCCACATGGAGTGGAGGGGACGGGGGTGAGGGAGGCCTGGGAAGCGGGGTCGTCCAGAGAGTGGGAGCCACTGGAGGGGATGGAGGTGACCAGGACCGCAGCAAGACAACTGGAGCCCACATGGAGTGGAGGGGACGGGGGTGAGGGAGGCCTGGGAAGTGGGGTCGTCCAGAGAGTGGGAGCCACTGGAGGGGATGGAGGTGACCAGGACCGCAGCAAGACCCTGACAGCAGTGGGCAGCCCGCCCTGCACAGGCCCTTTCCTGCGCTCCCTTGCCATTCCACAGCCCGAGCCTGGCCTGGGGGTCGGGCGCGCAGTGATCTGGCCGTGGATGGCGCCCGTGCGTACCTCTGGCTCTGTGCGCACAAGGCCAGCAGCTCCAGCGCCCTGGCAGCTGACTGGGAGTGCAGAGGCTCAGGCTCTGCCTGTGCCTCCTAAGTCAGGGTCAGCATTTTGACCAGATCCCCAGGGGACGCATGTGCACACTGAAGATCAAGGAGCTGGCTTTCGGCCTGTGGTGCCTCTGTTTCCCCATTAAGATGGGTTTGGCACCTGCCGCCTGCCCTGGCACAAAGGAGAACATGAAGGGGCCTTGGCTGTGCAGGGGTCCCTGAGACCCCTGGGCAGGGATGTCACTCAGAGACCACCTTCTTCCTCCCGCCCAACTTGGGGCCTCTTGGCAACTGCAGGGAGGGGAAGGCCAGTGGCTCAGAACCAAGTGATGACAGAGAAGGGGACAGGGGGACCTTCTGTGAGCCCACTCAGAGACCACCTTCTTCCTCCCGCCCAACTTGGGGCCTCTTGGCAACTGCAGGGAGGGGGAGGCCAGTGGCTCAGAACCAAGTGATGACAGAGAAGGGGACAGGGGGACCTTCTGTGAGCCCCGGGGCCCCTGGGTGTGGGGCGGAAGGAGGCCTGGGTGGCATGAGTCAGGTTGCCCTGCTATCCCAAGCTCATCTTCCAGCTAAATTACCAGTGTGGCGCAGGTTGGGGGCCGGCCGTATAAAGGTGCCCTTGCACTCGCAGCACCGCAGTCACCGGTGGACACCCACGATGAGGTCCCTGCTGCTGCTGCTGCTCCTGGCTGCTCTGTGTGCCGCCCTGGGTAAGGCCGCTGGCTGCACCACAGGAGGGATGGGGAGGTGCCTGTCTGGGGCTTCAGGCCTGGATGGGTGCTGCAGGGAGTGAGGGGGCCTTCATGGCTCCTCTCTGACCAGCTGGACATGGAGACCCCTCCCCTTTGGGCACAGTTTCTGGTATCTTTCAGGCTCTTGTGGGAGTGCCCAGAGGCACAATGCCGCACTGGGACCTGCATTCCAGCTAGGGTGACCAACTGTCCCCCTTTCTCCAAGATAGTGGGGATTCCCAGGATGCAGGACTCTCAGTGGTAAAAAAAGAAAGTCCTGGGCAAGCCAGGATGAGTTGGTCATGCCCTCCCAGCCCGACTCTGCCCTGACCTTGATGACCTGGCTTTGGGGCCTGAAATGGGGCCGGGAGGGGGGTGATATAGCCTGTGATTATCAGCTGAATAATGATCATCTTGGGAATAATTAGCCCCCACAGCTTCCCCTGAGCGTGGGGTGGGGTGGAGGGGTGGAAGCAGGAGAGGAGGCTCCTTGGGGAGCAGTCCCAGCTTGACTGGGGCCCTCAGTAGGGAGGCTGGAAAGACAGGTAGAGGGGGCCCTAGATGGCTGCAGGGGACAGGGTGCAGGTCAAGGTTGGGCAGGGGCATCACTTATCAGAAGAGCAGAGAAAGGAGTGGGTGCGGGGCCTCACGCTGGGGCACCTGCTTAGGTCCTTCCAGCCCCAGTGTCAGGGGCAGCTGAGGGAGGGGAGGGCTTGGAAGGCTGAGTCAGGAGCTGCGGCCACCGGCCTGGGGTGCCTTCGTCCTTAGGGGCTTAGCTTTGCTGCGTGGTTGACCTGTAGACTGCTGACACTTGGACAGCACCTACTGGGAACTGGCCGTGGCCGCAAGGACCTAACAAGTGTCAGCCGTCAACTCTCATCACAGCCAAGGGCATAGGGACTATCAGGATCCCTATGGGGAAACAGCAGTAGGGTATGTCCTTGTCACAGTGACCTAGAAGTGTCTCCCTGGCTCCACCAGCACTGGGGACTTAATTGCAGACAGGGGGTCAGGAATAGCCAGGGGTCATCTGCAGACAAAGAGGCCTATTTCTCTTAGAAGTTTCCAGAACTCTGGCCTGGGAAACATGGCCCCAGAGCCCAGAAAGGGTGGGAGGGGTGTGAGGGTCTGAGCCTGGCCCTTTGCTGCCTGTGGTTCAGCTCCAAGAGCTCCCCACTCTCCACGTAGGGGCCAAAGGGCTTTGACACCAGCTGATCCGTGTGTGGAAGGTGCTATCAGCCTGTTCCACAGGCACCGGCTCTCTGGCCAAGGAGGTGTGCTCTGCCCGCGACACCCCTACTGGACAGCCCTCCCAGGGTAACCCCTACAGGACACCCCCTACAGAACAACCCTCCCAGAGGACCCCCTATAGGACACCCACTGCAGGATATCCCCTGCAGGGAACCCCCTACAGGACACCCCCTGCAGGGAACCCCTCCCAAGGCCTCCACCCTGAGCCTCGGCAAAAGATGCCTTTCCCAGCAGCAAAACCTCCAGGGCAGGGCATGGTGTTCCAGCTTCCCTGCCCCAGCACGCCCCGCACCGCTCTTCACATCCCATAAGCTAGCCTCGCCTCTGCCATGCTGCACCTCTCTCTGCCATGCTGCACCTCTCTCTGCCATGCTGCACCACTCTTCCTCAGTTCATCTGGGCCAGCCCCAGGTCTACCAGCTCCAGGAAGCCTTCCCAGGTCACCCCGCCCTCTGTCAAAACTGCATTCCCTCTTGGCCAGGTGCCTCCACAGAATGTCCATTGAACCTTTTGCTCTCTCCCGCTCGGGGTCACAACGCTCGGCCTTGCCCAGGCAGCCTGTGTGTTCTCGAGGGCAGCAGCCTTATCCCAGCTCTCCCCAATGCACAAAGGCCAGCCAGGGCCAGGGCATTCTGCTGCCGCCCGCCACTCGGCCTGGGTGGGGTCCCCAGCAGTCCTCAGGCAGATAGGGGGCCTTCCCTCTAACTAAACAGCCCATAAGCACCTACTGTGTGCAAAGCTCTCAGAGCCAAACCTTCCCTGGGTAAGGCAGGCCAGCTCCCTCCGGCTTCCAGACAGCCAGCCCAGCCCTGGAGCTCCTGCCGTCTTTCCCCGGTACAGGCACTTCCTGCATACCCCATCCAACCCTCCCCCAAGGCCAGCAACACAGGCTGTGATTATCTCCATCTTATAGCTGAGTACAGGGACAGTGAGGAGTAGAACCCAGGCCAGCCCTGAATTCAACCTTCCTGGTGTCACACGGCGCTGCCCCATCCCTTCCTCTGTCCACCATCCACCCCTCCATCCCTCTACTCATCCACTCACCCATCCATCTGTCCACCCACCCACACACTCACCTCTCCATACACTCCTCTATCCACACACCCACCCACACACACCCATCCATCCACCCATCCACCCACATAACCATACTCCTACCCATCCACCCATCCATCCATACACCCATCACCCATCCATCCACCCACCCACCCACACACCCATCTATCCACCCATCCACCCACATAACCATACACCTACCCATCCACCCATCCACCCATCCATCCACCCATCACCCATCCATCCACCCATCCAACCATCCATCCATCCACCCATCCAACCATCCATCCATCCACCCACATAACCATCCATCCATCCATCCACCCATCCAACCATCCATTCATCCACCCACCCATCCATCCATCCATCCACCCATCCATCCATCCATCCATCCACCCACAAATCCATCCACCCATCCATCACCCCTCCAACCACCCATCCATCCACCCACACACCCATCTATCCACCCATCCATCCACATAACCATACACCTACCCATCCACCCGTCCAACCACCCATTCATCCTCCCACATATCCATCCACCCACCCATCCACCCACACACACATCCATCCACCCATCCACCCATCCACCCATCCATCCACCCATCCACCCATTCACCCATCCATCCACCCATCCATCCACCCATCCACCCATCCATCCATCCATCCACCCATCCATCCACCCATCCATCCATCCACCCACATAACCATCCATCCATCCACCCACATAACCATCCATCCATCCATCCACCCATCCATCCATACACCCATCACCCACCCATCCATCCATCCACCCATCCATCCACCCACAAATCCATCCACCCATCCATCACCCCTCCAACCACCCATCCATCCACCCACACACCCATCTATCCACCCATCCACCCACATAACCATACACCTACCCATCCACCCATCCAAACATCCATTCATCCTCCCGCATATCCATCCACCCATCCATCCACCCACACACACATCCATCCACCCATCCACCCACATAACCATACACCCACCCATCCACCCATCCAACCATCCACCCATCCATTCATCCACCCCCATATCTATCCACCCATCCATCCATCGGTCCACCCACCCACCCACACATCCATTCAACCGTGCATCATTGCACCCTCCAGTTCATCCACCCACCCTCCCTTCATCCACCTGGTCTTTCCCTGGTTGAGCTTACATAGCTCCATTACATTCTTTAGGGTCCCCTGCCCCTCGCCAGAGGCAGTAGCAGGGGTCAGGAAGCAGAAGAGTGCATGAGCTCACAGGCACCAGAGAAGCGGGGAGGGCCATCAGCGAATCCAGCCCAGGGCAGCCTGCAGACTCCCCATACCTGCCTCTCACTCCTGCTAATAGCCGGTTCCTTACACACACACACAGGGCCACAGGGCACAGGGGGGAACATGTCAGAGTCACCACCACAAAGTCCCTGGCCCCTCAGCCCCATCCCAGAGGACCAGAGCCCTCCTGGAGGGAGGGAGGAAGAGGAGGCTCAGAGAGGGCCATCCTGGCCAGGCGGCCAGGCACTCAGCTCAGTCCCCAGCTCCCAGCCCAGACTGACGGGCCTGTGCTTCCTTCCCCCAGCCCAGGCCCTGCACTGCCACGTGTGCTGCGGCCATGAGAACTGCGAGTCTCTGGTGGAGTGTGCCCAGACTGACAAGTACTGTGTGATTACGCGGGCGAGTGAGTACCCAGGGCCACACACACCCAGCCCTGCCCCGCCAGCACCTGACAGAGGCCCTCCTGCCCTGTCTGAGCCCCTTCCCACCCTCCACACCCAGCCAGAAGCCCCAGTGCCCCCGGCCCAGCCAGGTCCAGACTCCAGGGGCCCCGCTGCCCTCCAGCAGGAACCCCAGTGCGGCCCATGACCCGCAGGCTGTCATGGCCTGCACTCACGTATTTATGCACGAGGAAGCCCCACAGCTCCCCAATAACATTCTCAGGACAAGGCCTAAAAGAAGCTTCAGCTTAATCTGGAGGGAGCCCATTTAAAGTTTTAGGAAGGGAGGCAGCAGACGCCATGTTTGTAGCCCTAGCGCCTTGGCCAGGGGTTGGTGGCATCGGCGGCCTCATCTCCACATCTCCCTAGTGCCCTGTCTCAAGCTCGGCTGCAGCTGGCCAGCCATGACCTCGTCCCTGGATGCCTTTCACTGAGCCTGGGGCTCTGCCCTGTCCACATCACAGTGGACCACCTCGCCCAGAAGGTTCCTTGACCTGACCAGCGCCCTCCCCAGGACAGACCCTCTCCTTCTTCTGTCCTCTGTGGCCCCCTCTGCAGATCTGGTTCTTCCCTGAGCCTTGCAGGTTGAGCAGGAGCCCAGAGCTCAGCGTAGGGTGAAATGTGACAGTGACAAGCAGGCTGGGGACTCAGGCAGAGTGCCGAAGGAGCCCAGGGGAGAAGGCTTCACACAATGACCCGAGGGGGTGTGAAGCCTGACAGCGCTGCAGAGGGCGAGGAGGGGCAGTGGGACAAGGTGGGACCTGAAGGAGGGGCAGCCCTGCCCCTGAGAGGGGAGGAGGCACAGGAGATGGTGGAGGGGCAGGCCTTGGATGGCTGTATAGCTGTCAGCCTCGGTGTCCACGTCTGGGAGGGGATGAGGGATCCTGTCCCCTGTGGGTTGCTGCCACCCCTAGGGTCGTGTCAGGCAGTTCACTATTGGTCCTGGGGGAACTATCCTCTGAGCCAATTTCCTACCAGTACCGGTGATGACAAAGGCCCCTCCAACTTGGACTCGGAGCCACCCCATTTTATAGAGAGACACAGGGCCTGCCCAGGGCCCCTCGAGTGCATGGCAGGGCTGGGACCTGCGCCGGGGTCTGTCGCCCACACTCTGCCCCTTCCCACCCCCGGCTGGCCCTCAGCCTGCTCTCAACCCGGGGGCTGTGCAAGGGAGCTGCACACGCCCCTTAAATGCCTCTGGAACCCTCCGTTGTGGGACAGAGACGAGCCCTGCCCAGAGACCAGCTCTGTCACCCTTGGGGGCCAGGAGATGCCCCCACCTCGCTCTGACCACCCAGATGCTAGGACGGCACAGCAGGGGCCACCTGTCCCTCCACTTGCCCAGCCACTGTCCACCGAGCACCCAGCATGTGCCTCTGTAGCCAGTGCAGGGCAGGAACAGGGACGACAAGGCCCTTGCCCTGTGGGGGCCACTGAGGGAGCTGGCCAGAAATCACCAACTACAGGGCAGAGAGTCCTGGAGAGCCAAAGACAGAAGGGCCGGGGGCTCTTCTCCCCTGTTGTCCCCAGCATGCCCAGGACACCTGGGCTCCCCTTACCCATAGCCTTGGTTCCTACACCTTGGACAGGGCCAGGCACCCTTGGGGGCTTCTCTCATCCCCCAGGCCTGCCACCTGTCCCCACCCCTTGCTGTGCATGCATCTGCCTATCTATTTGTCCGGCCAGGCCGCCCTTCCTGAGCGACTGCGGATGTGGGGACACAGAGGTGCACGGGGCTATCTGTTGTCCAGAGCCTCAGAGCTCACAGGAGAGCCTGTGGTAATGGGGTGTCAGAGGCTGACAGGTGGGGAGGGTGTGCTCGTTGGGGGGGACAGTGTGAGCAGGAGTGTCCTGGAGCAGCCACAGGGGGACCAGGGGGATGAGAGCCTCTGGCAGGCATGAGTGGATGGAGGCTCCCTGCGCCCACCTGCAGCAGCTCCAGCAGGAGCAGGTGGCTTCCCATCCCCCTGTGGGGAGGGTGTGCTCGTTGGGGGGGACAGTGTGAGCAGGAGTGTCCTGGAGCAGCCACAGAGGGACCAGGGGGATGAGAGTCTCTGGCAGGCATGAGTGAATGGAGGCTCCCTGCGCCCACCTGCAGCAGCTCCAGCAGGAGCAGGTGGCTTCCCATCCCCCGAGGTGGGGGCAGAGAGGGGAAGGGGGTGCGATAGCAACGGCTGAGCGCCAGGCCCCGCAGGGTTCTGTCCATTTCTGGTCCCATCCTCCAACAGCCCTGGCTGCATGTCCCCACTTCTAGGTGGGGAAATGAGCTCAGAGCCCACCCGGCCAGGACGTGGCCAAGCTCCAGTGCGAGCCCAGGGCCTTCCCTCTCCAAGCCCCCGGCCTGTGACGGGTGGCCCTGCCCATCCCAGGTCTCTTCACAATTACTCAGAAAGGGGTCAGCAAATGCAGCCTCTATTCCATTTTTTCCTTAAAAACAAAGCCAGTTAGCATTTGCTGGCCAAATGGGGGCAAGATGTGGACAAACACTGTCTGGTGTCCTGCCCAGCACTGCCTCCAGGCTCGGGAGCAGGGTGTGTCCCAGAGGCGGCTGTCTTCAGTCCAGCAGCAGCTCCAACCATACGGACCTGTGGCTCTGTCCCTCACCAAGGTCCAGAAAGGGCTGCTCGGGGTGTCAGCCACACTCTCCTCTAGCTGCTCGCTGCAGGAGTCCGCTGTGCACAGACCCTGCTCTCAGTGCTTCCTGCGAATTCAGACATTTGACCCCAAAACAGTGGCAGAGGGTGGCTCTGTTACTGTCCACATTTGGCAGACGAGGAAACTGAGGCACAGAGAGATCAAGCACCTCAAGATAGAGCCCTCCCACCCCAATCCCAAGGTCTCTGAGCCAGCTGCCAACAAGAGGCCCCTTCGTTCAGGGTTACAGCTTCCAGAACCTTCTAAACAGTGCAGAATACAGGAAGAAACTTGCCTTAACCAAGGGCTGTGTGGTTCCGACCGATTCTAAGGAGCCTGCACCGTCATCTCAGGGGCCCTATCTACCCACACAGGAAGTGGTGCTGTCCCTAAACCCGCTCATCCCTGCTTGTTCCCAGGGCCCCGGCAAGGCCCTGGCTCCACTGCTTTACGGGCCGTGGGGTCCCACCCGGGTCCCACCCTCCCTCCCCACCATCTCACAGGACTTTCCAGTCTCGAGGGCACCAGGGCTGAAAGTGGGCACCTGGGCCTATCCTCTGGCCCCTGAAACTCAGAGGCAAAGAGCCCCTGAGAGGGAGGGGAAGGGAGTGGGGTGACTGAGAGACTGGGGGAGGGAGGAGCTGGCGAGCCACCGTGGCCCCAGATGTCACAGGGGAGCCTGGTCTGAGGGGGAGGCAGATCCCCATAGGCACCCAGAAAGGACCCTCACCCACGGCAGAAGGCTCTTTGGGACCAGCCTCAAGCTGCCACCTCAAGCCCGTGCAGGCAATGGAGCTCCCAGGACCCCCAAAGCAGGCTGTGCCCCTTGCACGGACAGCCCCAGGCTGCAGGGTCTCCCTGAGGGCTGCGGACGGGGCGGGGGGCACAGTGCAGGATGCGCAGCTCCCATGGACCTCCTCCTCTCTCCTCAGCCAACCCCGGTGGCATCCTCGTCATGAAGTCCTGTGCCCCAACCTGCCCCAACAGCACCGTGTCCTCGGATGGCCGTGCCCTCTCTGTCTCCTGCTGCCAGGGCAGCCACTGCAACCGCAGCGCGGCCTCGGGCGTGGCGGGCAGCCGTGGCACCCTGTGGGCCAGTGCCTGTGCCAGCCTGCTGTGGGCACTGCTCCGGGCGGCCTGGTGAGGGCCCAGCCCTTGGTCTCTCCTGTGACTCTCAACATGGCGTCAGTCTGCAGCCTGAACAGCTCCCCGCACGCCCCACCCTGGCGGCGAGGGGTCCCATCTCCGTCGTCATTCCCCAGCCCTCGGCGAGACCCTCCCCACTTCGCCCAGGCCACACCCAGCCCCCTCCCCAGCGACGAAAGCTCTACCCCTGCTTCAGGGAACTGCCCGATGGGGACGCCCTCCCCCAAGACCTACACCTCCAGGAGACTCTCAGTCCTTGCGGGATCCTGGGGACCCCCGGCCGTCCGGAAGTGGGAAGAGACCCCCAGTTCTCCCCAGTGCCCTCTACTCCCATTTCAGGGGCTGGGGGCTCTTCTTCCATCAGGCTCTGCCTGGCAGGACCCCTGTGCATGTGGTCATCGGGCCCCTTGGGCCCTCTCCTGTGCCCAGAGTGGTCCGTGCAGGGAAGGCACAGCCCAAGGGCTTGGGCAGGGGATCCCTCCAGCTCTCTGTCCATTGCCCAGCCACCCTGTCCTCGCTGCATGTGCCCACCAGCCGCCCATCCATTCGCCCGTCGCTCTCTCGTGCTCACTCACTGCCCTCATCCTGCACTCATCCACCGCGAGCCCGCCCGGGTGTCCTCAGAGCCTGCCCCGGCCTCAGCCCGCTGGCTGGTGCTCCTAGCCCGGGGACCCTCCAGCCCCATCCAGGTGAACACAGGCCTTACCAATAGTCCCCTGGCTGCCCACTTGGGGGTGGACAGGTCTCCTTGGGGCTCGTTGTCAGGCATTGGAACTGGGGCATCATTCTCATGGGCATGGGGGGACTGTCTCACCTCCCCCAGACTGTCATGACAGTAGAATAAAATGTGAGATCTTCTCAGTCCTCATTTCCAAGGTGTCAAGTCTGGGGGTCTCTTGTCCCTGGTGAACCTCACTCTTGGGGAGGGGAAGGGCCCCTGCACCCAGGAGGTAGGCAGGGCTCTTTAGAGGGGTGGGTAGGGATTCCCGATGCGCAAGCTCAGGCGGGGAGAAGTGCGCTTGACTTGTTACCTAAGAATCCCATATCTAGGTGGAACCCCCCTTGGTCAGGGTGGGGGGTCACATCTGGGGAGGCTGTCTGAGCCTTGGGGCCCCCGTCTATGCTGCCCCCCTGACCACATCCTGTGTGGCCTCAGTCTCCAGCCCTGCAGGGAGTCCCCACGGTCCTGTGTCCCTGCTGGGGGCACAGACTCCTCCAGCCACTCTGGACGGGCACTGGAAGCTCTGAGGTCTCCCAAGGCCATGGCTCCTGCCAGGGCTCTTCTGGGTGGCAAGGCCAGAGCCCGTAGCCTTGGAGGAGTTTTGCTCCCCAGCCACTGTCCCGGGCTTGGTTCCTGGGGGTGGGGGCACCGGCCCTTCCTCACCCAGGCCCTGGAGCCCACATCCTCTTGGGGTTTCCCTGCTGCTGGGCCTGTGGGACCCTGCCCTGGCCCACAAGCCTCCTCCCCATCCAGGCTGAGTCCTTGCCATGCTGTCCTGCCCTTTCAGAGGCCAGAAGCCAGAAGAGGTGTCCTCCCCTCCCCCTACCTCTTCATCCCTCACATCCCGGTGGGCACCGGCCTCTGTTCTGGGAGCACAAGCAGATGCTCCTCCTGCATCCCTGCGAGGCGGGGCTTCCCCACAGCCTCCTCTCTAGCCTCATGGGGCCGCAGTGCCCACGACGTGCTGAGACTCCAGTCCCCCCGCATCCCTGCGAGATGGGGTTTCCCCCCAGCCTCCTCTCTAGCCTCATGGGGCCGCAGTGCCCACGACGTGCTGAGACTCCAGTCCCCCTGCCCTGTATGCCCCAAGATCTCCGCCAGGCCTGCGGTTGGTCTCCTGAGCCGGCGCCTGTGCCGTGGCAGCCGTTGTGTGGGGAGCACTGTGCTCTGGGCTTGGCCTGAGGGAGGGGGCTCCTGCCGCCCCCCCTCCCCCGTGGCCACACCTTGAGCTGTCTGAAGGACAGTGAAGGACAAGGCGGCTGCTGCCAGGATTCCCACAGGGCCCCTCCAAGCCTGGAGCACAACCTCCCCTCCTGGGCATGGTGTGGCCCGCCGGGCTCCAGGAACCCAATGGGAGGCTGGTATGGGGTCTGTGGGGTCAGCCATGCCTGCAGCATAGTTGGGGTTTTCTTTTCTTAAGGAAGGTGGGAGTGGCTGGGCATGGTGTGGCCCGCCGGGCTCCAGGAATCCAATGGGAGGCTGGTATGGGGTCCGTGGGGTCAGCCATGCCTGCAGCATAGTTGGGGTTTTCTTTTCTTAAGGAAGGTGGGAGTGGGAATCCTGACTCTCCCATCTGAGGGGCCTTGCCAGGCAGCCCGGCACAGAAGGGGCCTCACCCTTTAGGGCAGGCCCCTCTCCAGCAAGTCCCAGTGGAAACCTCAGCAGACAGCTGTGGCCTCCGCCTCCCAGGCCTCTGCGCTCAGGAGTCAGGGCCGGGCACACAGTAGTATCCTCCAGCTGCAGAGGACCAAGGCACAAAGAGCTTTCTGGAACCCCCACCCCACAGCTCCCGGGTGCAGTGTGCCCCCTCTGATTCCCTATAGTCATTAAATCAATAGACCCTCAGAAAGCATCCCCTGCAAGCACGCCTGGTCCGGGCTGTTGGAAACCAGAGCGACAAACATAGTCCCTGCCAGGCAACAGCGAGCAGAATGGCAAATGCCCCCGGGCCGCAGGCTTGGGGAGAGGGTGTGGTTGAGACACGGGAAGACACCAGCATCTCCCACGGTGGGGACAGCACATGCAAAGGCCCGGAGGCAGGAGAGGGCTCAAGGGCCTGTGAGGAGACTCAGGCGGTGGCAACAAGGACCGCGTGGCCATGCCGAGAGGGGCAGCAGGCACGGCCAGCCTGGGCAGGGCCCACGGGCAGAACGGGAGGCTGGGGTCACTCCTACGAGCACGGGCAGCCTCTCAGGGGTGGCAAGGGAGGGGCTCGAGTCTGCTCCTCCCCCTGGGGAAAGGAGCGGGGAACAGAGGAAGAATTGTTCCCACTGGGCGGGGGTACGCAGCCGGAGAAGTTCTGGAATGAAGGTGGGGCCTTCCTTTCCCTCACCTTTCATGCCAACCCGGCTCCATCTGACCTGCGGTCACAGTCAGGGCCACTCCTCTGTCCTGGTCCCCAAGGACCCGCCCATACCCCCGTCTTACGCAATGCCAGGGGCTGAGATGATGTGTTTCTTGATCCTTTAAGCTCTCGTGACTGTGGTGAAGAGCTCCTGGCAGGGCCCGGCTTGGGACCCACCTCCCTCCCCTGGGGCCTGTCCCCACACCCGGAGAGGATGGCAACAACACGCAAACCTCCTGGGTGGACACCCCACCCCAGTCCCTGCCCAGGCACAAGCAGCAGAGTGGGACCCAGGGCCCCCAGGTTGAGCAGAGAGTGGCCAAGCTGGGCTGCCCCAGCCTTGAAGCCCCACAGCCGCCCCAGACCAGGAGAAGCAGGCCAGGCCCCCTCCCCTCTGGGTTGTGTGTGGACAGCTCCTGCCCACCGCGTGAGAGGCATAGCGCCCACGACAGACAGGCTGGCAGGGCGCACACTGTATTTAAGACGTTTCCTTTGAAGGGCTGGGATCAGTGATGTCCTCCCAAAGTCCCCTCCCGTCCCCCAAGTCATTATATAACCTTTGAAAAGAGCTTGTCTGCAGGCCCCGTGTGCAAGTCTGGAGGTGCCACTGACCACCTGAAGACTCCAGAGTCCCCGAGCCCCCACCAGGGTCCACTCCATGGTCTCAGAATTGCCGTCTTCTCTTGTTGGGGGCAATGTGTGTGAATGAGGAGAGAAAAGGGGAGGAGAGACAGAGATATCAGTGTAACTGCCACCCACAGGACACATGGGTGGTGTGAGGGCAGTGCCCACCGGTGGGGATGGCTAGCTGGGGACAGGCCCTGGAGGGACAAAGCCACTGCAGACCACCAAGTAACCCTTGCCTGGAAGTGCTGAAGGCCACCATGTCCACAATCCTGCTGGGACCTCCACTGGGAGCTGGTCTTCACTGACTCACAGGGGAGGCGGTCCCGGATGTGGGGTAGGAACTCCCAGAGGGCAAGGGTCACAGTGAGCATGAGAAGACAAAGACCCATCCACAAGTGGACTCTCTGTAAGGATGCGGTCAACATCTGGGAATTTTTCTTTATGGCTGGGCAAAGTCACACTGTGCCAGCAGCTCTTAATTCATCCTGCATCTCCCCCAGGTTGTCAACAAGGTCCACCCTTCCAGTATCACCCCATCACACATAGCCCTGCCGTCACTCCATCTCCCTGCCCTGATCTACTGTCTTCATAGGCTCTGTCCACACCTGATCTCTCAGAACGTATTTTGTTGTCTTTACTGATGGTGCCCTAAGAAAGTGAGCTCTGTGAGGGCAGGAATGTGCCTTGTTCACATCTGTGTACCAGCATGTGATCCAGCATGGTCCCTGGCACACAGGTGGTGCTCTTCAGCAATAATTATTGGAAGGATGGATGGATGGATGATGGATGGATGGATGGATGGATGGATGGATGGATGGATGGATGGATGGATGGATGATGGGTGGATGATGGGTGGATGGATGATGAGTGGATGATGGGTAGATGGATGGATGATGGGTGGATGGATGGATGGATGATGGATGGATGGATGGATGGATGGATGGATGGATGGATGGATGATGGGTGGATGATGGGTGGATGATGGGTGGATGGATGATGGGTGGATGATGGGTGGATGGATGATGGGTGGATGATGGGTAGATGGATGGATGATGGGTGGATGGATGGATGGATGATGGGTGGATGGATGGATGGATGGATGGAGGGAGGGAGGGAGGGATTAGTGGGTGGATGGATAAATGAGTTGGGTGAGTGTCAGGAGCAAGTGGAGGCAGGCGAGTGAGGAAGGAAAGTGAGGAAGTCCCTGTGTTCACCGTCCCAGAACTTGCCCCACGGAGCTCAAGTGTTGGCAGGCACAAGCTCCAGACTACAACGGGAAGTAGAGTGAGCTGTGACACAGCAAAGAGGAGAACCCAGGAGCTGAAAACAAGCACAAGCCCTCAGACCTTCCCGAGAGCCCCGATGGGGGCTTGTCCTAGTGTTCAGAGAATAAACCACCTGCAGGGTACCTGGTTCTCACCCAAGTGCTTTGGGTTCTGCGACTCTAGGGCTCTGTGTTCTGCAAGCCCATACTACTGAGAGCCTGCAGTGCTGGGACTCTGAGGTGCCACTGTCTTTGTGCCATGGTTCCTTGGCTCCATAGTCCTGCCCCTCGGTAGGTTCCCCCTGACACACTCCATGGAAGAAGCAGTACACTCACTGGGGCTCCTTCCCCACCCGGGCTTTGGCGCTGGGTACTCTTGCCCAGACCCCTGAGTACTGGTGCCTCACAGGGACACAGCAGAGAGCCCAAGAACCAGGGCTCACACAGGGCTCCCTAGAGGGGTGTCCCTGTGCTGGTTTCAGGTGCTGGCGTGGGGCCTCTCCCAGGGAAGGTGCCAGCCCCCACCCGTGGGCACCACCAGCCAGGCTTGAGAACTGATTTGTTTCTCTTGGACCTTAGGAACTGTGGTCCCCAGTCCAGCCCTTCGCAGGAATGTGCTGCGCCCAAGGCAGGGAAGGGCTGTTGAGCTCTGCCCCCTCCGTTCATCTCCTCACTGGATTTGCGTGAGCAAGAAAGATAGGCCCAGCAAGGATGAGGGCCCAGCATGGAGGGGCAGAGCCTTGATCCTAGCATCCGGCCCAGACCATGGGTGCTAACTGCACCCAGAAGCCAGGCTTCTGCTAGAGAATGGCTGCTGGTGGCCAGGGTCTCAGGGGATGACCTAAGGCATGGGCAGGGCCACGCCAAGCCCTAGGAAGCACGTGTGAGCAACCCATATGTAGGGTTGTGGTTCCATGTGTAAAAGTGACTCCTGCACCAGGAGGGAGGAGCAGGAAGCCTGGGTGTGGGAAAAATCCCCAGCCCAGAGGCCAGGCCCAGCCATGGCTCCTGCTGGCTAGTGACACTGGGTGAGGCCCTGGCCCTTTCTGTGTCACCCGAGCACGTTGGTGCATGCAGGCGTATGACGGAGGGGGACAGCACAGCACAGGGAGACGTGGTATCGCTCCTGGCTATCTCACAGAGCACTCCCCGGGAGCAGTCGCCTGGCCCCTGCTGGGGGAAGAGACAGAAGAGAGGTATGACATGCTGAGTCACACGGACCTGGGACCCAGGCTGAGCCCCACCAGGCGATGCCACCCACCCCTCGGGTCTCAGCTTAGATAGTTCCTACCAGGTTGGTCCTCTTGTGGCCCCCCAGCCACACATCTCTTCACCTCCCAGGTTGTCACACCACAGAGCAATCAACGCCTGCCTCCCCTTCTCCAGCTGGCCTGGGGACCCTGTTTCTCTCCTCTCTCGGTCTCTGTTATGTCCTCAGTGCCTGGTACATGGTAGGTCCTTATGAAAGACTGTTGAATGATGGAATGAGCGCCTCCAGCAGAGGGGAGCATTTTGGAGCCCCTGGTGTGTGTCCAGCACCTGTCCACATGGCAGCCTGAGGCTGAAGAAGCCTGTTCCCCATGCCCTGAGGTTTGCAGGCATCTCCAGGCCGGGGTCTGGCTTTTCCAGCTGGGCCCAGGGCTGCACTTGCAGAAGGCTTGGCATGATGTGCCGCCCTGGGCCAGGCACTTCCATCTCTAGGCCCCCTGTGCCCTTGTGTGATCCCAGTGGCCTAGCACTGGGGAAGAGGACAGGAAGGCAAGGGGCTGGGGTGTGAGCAGGGAAAGCTCTGCTCCAGACAGAGGCCAGGGCTCATCCCAGCACCGGCTTCCCGTCCAGCAGAGTTCAGGGAACGGGTGGGGCTGGGGGGGCAGAGGTGCTCTCTGCCCCCTGCCCCTTGCTCTTCTCTCGGGGCTTTATTTCTTCTGCCAACGTCTAGATGGTACAAGTCAGGCCCTGGCCACAGGAGCTGGGTGAGAGGGGCTGGCTGCGAGAGCTCGGGCTCTGCAAAGAGGCTGCTGTCTCCGTGAGAGGAGGGAAGAGGGGACGGACAAAGGCCAGTGGTGGTAGGAAGGAGCGCCTGAGACCCCGAATGGACCTGCCCCACTGCAGGGGTGTCCAGGCACCCACCTGGCCCTCTCTGGCCCTCATTTCCTCACCAGTGAAAGGGTGTTGGGAGGGGGGTGATGTAAGGGATGAACTCCACTCCCCACTCCAACCTGAACTGCCTCCAAGGCCTCGGCCAGGTCACCACCTACAGGAAGTCCTCCCTGACTGCACTGCCCCGTAAGTTCCCAGCTCTCTAAAAGCTCCTGCCGTCAGAATTAGTCATTTTCTCCTGAAAGTAAGCTGCATTTGGGGCTGCTATTTATGCTTCTGCTAGAAACCACCCTGGACAGGCAGCTTCCATCCTCATGGGCAGCCCCTCCATGGACACAGGCCCTTGCCCGTGGAGCTGGAGCCCAGCTGCCGCCTCAGGCACACGGCCACAGTGAAGCATGAGGCACCTTTGGGGGCAAGCCAGGTGTGCAGAGGCCTTGCCCACCCCAGCTGTGGGGAGCCTACTGTTGGGAGGCCTCGTGCCAGACCTCCACCCCCAGTTCACTTGCCATCCTTGGACCCTCCAGCTCCACCAGGTCCAACAGGAATGCCAAACTTGTTTTCCCAGCAGCTTCCATGTCCCCAGGGCCCAGTGAATCACCCCTCCCCACCTGCCATCTCCCATTGAGTCACCACCCTGTCACCACCCTTGGGTTCTGAGCCCAAGGCCCCTGGAAGCACCCTCTTTCCAGCCCACCGAAGCATCGCACTGTGCCCTGTAAATGCAGAGAGGCCCTGGAACTGGGGTGACTTTCTCTCTCTGGGTAGGGGCACAGACCCCCGCATCACCTGTCTTGTTGGGTGAGACTCCAGCCACCCAAAAAAGCCCCAGGGAGCCCGGGAACAGCCAACAGGGCAGGCGGCTTTTCCAGGCACAGGATAGAGGCAGAAGTGGGGCCACCCACCTGCACCACTCCTAGTTCCCCGAAGGCATGACTATGTGACGCTTCCACCTTTGGGCAGGTGCCCCGGGGCTGGTCACTGCTTCAGGGAGAGCACTCGGAGCATGGTCAGGCAGTGTCCCCTCTGATTTCCCAGCATCCGGGATGAGGCCTTCGCTTTACCCCAAAGCAAAGGAGAGGAGAGGCCCAGCACAGGAGCCGGCTCATCAGGGGCATGCTGGGAGGAGGAGCCGGGAGTCTGGAGCCCGGGCCTGACCGAGCTTGGTCTGGCACAGGACCACCCTCACTTCCCCGTCCCTGCTGGTGCATGTCCAGAGGCCCCGCACAGGGACGGCCATTGGGGGGGTCTGATCTCTGCCTGTGCCCCCGCCTGCTCATGATCAGCAGCCAGCCTGCAGCGCCAGGGCAGGGCAGGATATGGTCTCTGTGGGAGGGCTGCCGGAGAGCAAGGCTGGGAAACAGCAGGGAGGGGCTCCTGTCACGCAGCACAGAAAGCTTCTCCCATGAGTGCAGAGAGTCAAGGAGAGGATCTGCCGCCCACCCCTGGGCAACAGACCCCGCAGCCTGCACCAGAGCCCTGGGCACAGGGGGCCCAAAGGTGAGGGTCCTGGGAGCATAGGGGAGGGAGCCTTA